>NW_025999943.1:1228415-1253809 GCF_001458135.2 Marmota marmota marmota | reverse complement strand
ATATATATATATATATATATATATATATATATATAACTTATATTTTTATAGCAAATATATATTTGGTTAGAGAGCCTTTGATTCTAATTTAATAATTACTTATATAATTTTTTGAGGTATTTTACTCCCTGTTTTATTCCACATTAAGGCTAAATATTAAATGATCAGAAGGGACTATCTTAACTTAGAAAATGATAATGGCAATATTATAACATTGCACTACCAACTAAACTTTGTTTTCTGCACTACTTCCATTCATTCTTCTTTTTTTCTGTACTATCATTCACTCATAATAAAGGCTTAGGATGATCTCAAAATTTTCAGTTTTTTGAGTTTCACTTCAATAAATATAGAAAATATTCTTTATTTTTATCCCATAATCCATTCAATTTTATTATTTTAAACACTGCTCAATTTTTAAAAATCTTTTGTCCATCTTTTCCCAATGACATCAACAGGCCAAATTCTGTGCTTACATACATATAATTGAATGGATATAAAGCAGATTTTAGTAGCCCAACACTTTCTTGAATCGGTTCATGTTAATTTTTTGAAGTTTTTATTTTAAAACAAATTACTTACAGATGAAGTTCTATCAGGTTAACCACATCCTAAGTCATTTGTATACATTTTATTTTTCATAGAAAAACCACATTGTGTTTAAAATCTAATTTTCCCTGAGTTATAACTGATTAGAATTGTATTAATGAATCTGTGTCCAAAAAACATCTTGCTTCTATCACAGGCTATACAAGGGAGCATCCTTGATGAAAGCCCAGGTAGGTATAGAGACCCTGGAAGAAGAAAGAGCACAGAGAGGAAGAGCCCAATCAAAGCTCCTCATTCTCTGGCAATCTTATTTGAGTACAAAAAGTAAAAATTCAGCCACCAGAGTCAGTTCACCTCACTCAAGTTGTTAGATGATTGTACATGCAGGAGTGAGGACATGAATGGTGAGAATAGAGAAGGAAGAGTGAGGACATGAATGGTGCCAATAGAGAAGGAATGACCTTGGAGCAGAGAAGACCTTACTAGTTGAATACAGTCCAGGTAGCAGAAATGATCAACTCCTTGGTACAAGGACTTGATAACCTATCACTGATGCATCCTGTTAACTTAGAACACTCAGTAAAATTTTTTGGAAACAAAAATTCATAAGTGAAGAATAATCTGACATGATGAGACAATCTGGGTTTCATGAAGCCATGGGATGGAATCAAGGAAAGAAATGGAATCAACTTGTCTGAAACAAACATGGGGATGTAAGCAGCCATAAGATAACAAGGAGCAGAAGTACAGGGATGTAGATATCTCTTTATAGCACTTTACAAAAAGTGATTCTGAAAAGTAATATATGTGTGTTTTCTAAGCAATCTCAACGACATGAATACAAAGCTTCTGGACTTTTTCAGGTCGTCAGTCAAATGTTATCCATACCATTATTCCTATCATGATTTCCCAGTCAGAGTAAGTTTCTCCACACTCAATGCTGTCACAGCACTTGGTTCTGCATGTTCTCGATTTGAGCACTTATTACTCAGTAATCTGGCAGCCTGTTTGCACACACTGTTTCTCATATCAGACTGGGCGCTTGCTGAAGGCTCCATATGTGACGGTGTATAACAGGAACTTAATAATTTTTGAATGAGATGGAAGAAGAAAATATGTAATTTGGAGGAAAGAGGGAGAGGCCCAGTTGTACATCTTACATACACTTCAGGCCTGGAGGCATGAGTGAGTCTCAATCTCTTCAAGTGAACAAAACAAAACAAAAAGAAATCACAAAGCAAAGCAAACAAACCAGAACAAAAACTTTTATTCTATTGAACTTCTCTAATAAGAGATGAAAGGGAACATATTTGAAACAATTCCGTATTATATGAAAGCCGAAACTGTACTGCTGTTATAGTAATAGTCTTAACTTCATTCTCATCTCTTTTCTAAGAACTCTTTTATTTTAATCTTTATTTGTTTCTTAACGAGGACATTTCCAGCTTTTCATTGTGAATGTTCTGATTAAAATGTCTCTACTAGTACTCAGCCTTCCACCAGCAGGGACAATTGAAGTTAATTTAATTCTGCTAAGGGACAAGTTATTTCATATAACAGTGGAATTATATGTTTCTCCAAGATTAAACTAAGATGTTTGGTAAAATACCTTAAAGATGTTTGGTAAAATAAAACTGTGTTTCAAGCTTCTAAGGTCACTTCTGTATTTTAGAAAATTAGCAAATGTATTTTGGAGGAAAAATACTACTCAATTCAAATGCATGTATGATGCACATTTTGTCCTAATGATGGAGAATATGTGCAAAGCTGCTTTGTAGTGTTTAATCTTTTTTTTTCATTCAACATACTCAATAAGAGTGTTTGAAATGTGTCAGGTGCTTTTCTCAGCCCTGAGCATCTATCAATGCCAGATAAAGTCCCTTTGGTAAGGAAGGTTAAAAAAAAAATCAAGCACATAAAATGCATCATGAAATCAGCTATAATGCAGTGAAGAAAATTAACTCAGGGAAGGCAAGACTTAGTAAGTGATAATGGTGTAAACAGGAAGCCACTTTTTATTTATCACAATCAGGAAGGTTTCTAAGACAAGATGACATTTTTGCAGAGACCTGAATAAAGTGAGAAACATTCATATCATAGTAAGATCATTTCTGACAAAAGAATAACATTTCCCAAAGCCTTGGTATAACAAAATTGTGATATGGCACAGAAGAGCAAAGAAAAGAAAGAACATCTGTTAAAGCATATTAAAGATAATACAATATAACTATCAAGTTATAGCCACTTACCTTGTGACTGGCATTGTTTTGCTAAGATACATACAGCACACAGGTTATCAGGCAATGTTGTGCAACATTGTTTTCATACAGTGCTGATGTCATTCAAAGTCATTGAATAAGCAACAAGGTTATGCTGGGGTGTGAGAGTAAATGTAAACTTCTTTGCTTTTCCCTCTTTGACTCCGCCCAAATCTGAATTTTGCTTCTAAAAGCAAAGGAGTAAATCAGAGATAAAAGTATCAATATTAAGTATTCCCAAGTCGGAGGATGCTACATAACTATGGACAATTGAATTTGTTAATATGACACTCCTGAATTAGGTAACTTTTTCCATGTCATCAATGGCAGAGATGAAAAACTCAGGATAATTTCTACCAAAGTAAATATACCTTTTAAAGACTGATTTAAAATAAAAATCAGAGCTCCCAAGTGTTTCACTTCCAAAATAATTCTTTGCACATCCAATTTGCTTCTTTCAAAGACCAAGATTATTACTCCAACTTCAAAAAAGTGAGGAGGGGGCTGAAAATGTAATTTGTGGCTCAGTGGCAGAGCACTTACATAGCATGTTTGAGACCCTGGGTTTCATCCCCAGCACTAAAAAATAAAAAAAAAATTAAAAAGTCATTGAAAATATATAGTGAGGATTACCTCACATCCTAGGCTAAGACATACCCCATTCACTTTCTCTATTCCAGCAAAATAGTTCAAGTGAACAACAAAATCCCATTTGTACCATAATTTGCCCCAATGACCCCAGGAATTCATGTCCCCTAATAATATATTCACATTTTGATTTTTTTATTTGAAAATATTTTTAAATTCAATTTTTCACATGTATAAAAACTGGTTTAAAAATTAGACTTGAATCATAATCTTTTGCACTGACATTTCAATACCAATTTAAACTATGAATAGACTGGTTTTCATTTTTAAAATACTTTTAATTATTTAGAAAAGCATATCTGTTAATGTTCTAGAAACATAGAGGTTTTATAAAACTCCAGACATAAATGATAGTCTCTTGACTTATTTTCATCAGGGGGGGGGGTCTCTCCTCTTGGTATTTAGTTTTCACTGTTCACTCATATTTACTCTGTTTTTTCCTGTTCTTATATTATGAATATTATCTTTAACATCTGTTATTCTAAATTCTACAAAACCGCCTTAATCTCACAAGTCAGTACTATATTTTATCACTTTTCCTTAACGGTGTATATTAAAAGTTTTCATAGGAATAAACCACAGATGGTGGGGAATTACAACTTTATTCATAAAATTGGTTGCATTACATCCAAATTCTTTATCTGATCTCCTAACTTAAGCAGGATGCATTATGTGGTATTTCATATGATTTATTTGGTTGTTTTGTTTACATCAAAATGTTTTTCTAGCTGGGAGTGGTGGGGTGGTGCATGCCCAGGGGCTCGGGAGGCTGAGGCAGGAGGATTGTGAGTTTAAAGCCAGCCTTAGAGAGTTGCTAAGCAACTCAGTTAGACCCTGTCTCTAAATAAAATACAAAATAGGAGTGGGGATGTGGCTCAGTGGTTGAGTGCCCCTGAGTTCAATCCCCAGTATACCCCCCCCCAATTTTTTTTAGTAAAAAAGAGCTAGGGCTCCCTAAAAAACAGAAAAAAATATTCTACTCTTTTACAAAAAGTAGGTAACATTTTTGTCATATTTGAGTATGTTCCTGCAAAAATCATGATTTCCCATATTGCCACAAAAACTCCTACAACCAGTACTTAATTTCAATTCAGAGTTACTACTTTGTATTTTCATATTTGGTCATGAATTTTATTTTTATTGAATTGCCCATTTATATTTACTATTGTCTGCTCGTCATATACATTATGTCAAATTTGATCTAGTTCCTTCACACTCAATTAAATGTGAGAAAAGAATGGCAGGATAGATAAAGATTTTTAGAGTTTAAAGTATATTAATCATTTCAATGACACAAACATTTCTAAGTTCATAAATTTTATTCAGAAACAATAAAATGACCAAAAGGAAAATTCTTTAGTGTACATAGTAAAATATATTTCCAGCGGGGGGGGAGCTCTTAATTACATATTAAATATATGGAAAAAAATTACTGAAAAAATTAGATGACATTTACTTGTATATTTTACCATTAGGTAGAAATGGTATTATTACATCAAACACATATGCATAAAATAATCATGCCCAGATCTGTTAGTGACCACTCCATAAGAAAAATATGATTCACATCTCTTTTATAACTGAATTTTCAATGCAAAATTGCAATGTCATAGATTAATTGTTTCCCATATTCATTTCTCCTTTCCTAATAGTATTAGAAACTTCATATTTTAGCTAACGTCATGCTCTTCAGAATAAATAACTTTACTCTCTCTAGAAGGACAACCACATTACTAAGTTCTAACCAGAGAAGAAGAACTATGTGAAGTTGCTAACTATTGTTTTTCAATGGAAGTAGACCTGCTTTCTACCTTCACTAATTAGAACAAAAAATGAGGTGCAGAAATCATTGGGCATGGTGGCACTCACCTGTAATCATAGCGACTTGAAGGCTGAGGCAGGAGGATTGCCATGTTTGAGACAGGACAGAAGCCAGTGTTGGAACTGGAAGAACATTTTTTCACCTTCTTTTTTGAGTGTTAAGCACTGTGCTAAGTGTCAGATAGTAGATTGTGAACAAAATAGACAAAAATTTCCAAGCCCATGTAGCATTTATTCAAGTACATATAAAAAATATGTACTTGCGGATGTAGTGGGGCACACCTGTGCCTAAGGTAGGAGGATCAAAAGATCCAGCCTAGACTCTGTAACCTGGCAAGACTGTCTCCAAAAAATAGGGCTGGGGATGTAGCTCAGTGACAGAGTGCTCCTTGGGATTCAATCTCCAGTGAGAGTTTTGGAGAGTGGGAGGAAGGAAAGGAAAAAAAAAACTGTACTATTTATTGATATGGAGTATCATAAGTCATCTCACCATGAGGGTCAGCTTCACTCTCAAACTTCTCTGCTTTCTTTTCTTTTTCTGGATCCAAGTGTCTGCATCTCTAAATCTGTGCACTAAAACAGGGAGAACCACTATGAAGGGCTGGCTAACCTCTCTATAACGTTCATATTATATAATTGCATTTGCCATCATACTGGGAAGATAGCCTCTCCTCCATTCCCAAATCAGTCATCACAGAGCACAATGACTTATTGATTAGTGTATGGCACCCAGGACATGAACAACAGAATAAGAGTTCTGCTGTTATAGTCTTCTAGATTCTACTGTAATAGAATTGCATTATGCATACTCAGAGCATTATAAGAGAGAGAAATGAACTTATTTAACTTAACTCTCTTGTTTGGTTTGTATTTTAGCAGCCAAACAATAATAATGCAATACAGTATGAAAGCATATCAAATTTGCAATTGTTAACCATAAACATATTATATTCATAAATATAGCAAACTTTCTTTAAGTAAACACCTATCCTTATAGTGTAATATTACAGAAGAATGATAATTTCAGTAGTGGGAGTTGTTCTATTTAATTTTTTTTAAATTGCTTTAAAAAAAGCAATTAAAGTAATTTGAATACATGTGTTTTAAGGTAAATTTCTGGGTTGCAACATATTTTTTTTATGAAAATGTCCATTTATTCTAAATGAAACTTTGGTTAATCATTAGATATCATGTGTTATAATTAACTGGTTTTGTTGATGCTATCTCATGTTCCTCCAGTATATTATACATAAACGTTTCCTAAAATAGCTCAAAAGGGTTCATGTTTGAGTACATTTGCCAGTATGAATATAACTTTGTATGTATTTGTGCTCATGTTGTGTATGTCTTTAAAGTAGAATACTGATACTTACAAAATAAAACATCAGGTCTTAAGTTGTTCTGTGTCCAAGTATGAATAACATAACTTTATTTATTCTTTTGCCCTACTACTTTAGATTTATCCCCTATTGTACATTTTTAAGCCACATACATACAAAACATGGCAAAAGCACAGATGAAGAGGACTATTTGTAGACATTACTTTGTTCTCTTAGTTTTACTCTGAACTTCCTGGAGGGATTAGAGATGTAGAACTCTGTATGTTCTCTGAATAAGAGGCAGTTCTTTTGCCCTCAAAACATACTAAACAGGAATAGAAAAACCTTTGCCTGGAATTTATTTTGAAATTTAACCCATTTGTGCTTGAATTAAATAATGAGCATAATCATAATAATGAGTTCTTACCTAAGTACTTACTGCAATAATTTATTTAATTCAGCCAACAGTATGAATGAAGAATGATCATTATTCATTTTGTTTGGAACTGAAAACTGTTTAAGCCATTTTCCAAAAGCCATTCATACTTTCAAACCTCAAGCAGTCAAACACTAGGACCTGCATTCTTTTTTTTTTTAATTAATTATTTGGTGGGGGTGTACTGTGGACTAAACCCAAGAGCACTTTACTATTTAGCTACATTTCCCAGCCCTTTCAAATTTTTAAATTTATTATTATTGTTATTATTATTATTATTATTATTATTATTATTATTATTATCTTGAGAGATCTCATAATTTGCTGACACTGACCCCAGACTTGTGATCCTCCCTCCTCAGCCTCCTGAGGGGCTGGGATTACATGCATACAACCACAATGCCTGGACTACTTTCTTGAATAATAAATTATGTGAACTTTAGCATTCAATGTTGCAAGATGAATAAACTGAAGAGTCTATATATCAAAATTACATTTTTGTATAAAATCACTGGCCTCAAATTTCAATAGAATATGGTCATCTTTAAGCTTAATGAGATGCAAAATACTTTCCAAATACTCCCACTTTCTGTCTTCATATGATTATATTTATCACCACCAACTTTGTTAACAATAATTTGCTTAGTTTCTTCATACTAAGTGCTATTTATTTAGTCTTTATCCTGACATCTTGCACTATATCAATCCAGACTGGAATACTCTTGCAGTCATGTGTAACTACTTAATGCCTCCTATTCCAAATCAGGAGCATGTATTCTACATGCCAATCATACTGTGCTCTCTCCACTTCCTCTTAATATATATGGAGCAGGAGGTGGCAAGCCATTTCCTATAAAGGTGGCAAGCCATTTTCCTATAAAGGTTGGTGAAGTACTACTTAAGTACTTTATAGTATATAGCTTTTAAATGAATTATTAAAGTAGCCATGAACAATGATTAAACAAAGAGCAAAGAAATGGGTATGAATGTGTTCCAATATACCTTATTTACAAAAACATACAATAGGTCAGTTTTGATGAATAGATCATTAGTTTTGACCCTTGCTCATAAATCCCATGCCTTAAATGCCATTCAGTTTCCTATATGTTTATTAAGAGGCCCTGGTTATTTTTAATTTCCAAAACTAATACACTTCTTTTTGAGGACTCATCTACTCTTTTCTCTGTCTGCTGAACTATATTTGTCTGTCTTCTACAGTTGCTCTATGTGTATTTTTTTAAAAGGGCACAAACACAGTAGGCCAAGTATTTTGGTCACATGTGTATATGTGTGATTACTTTTTGTTTTCAACCTGTTTATTCATTTTGACACCCTACATAACTAATATGTCTTATAAATTTGAAGAATTTACACACACATAGAAAATATATACCTTTATAATTCATTTAAAAGCCATGTACATACATATAAACATAAATATATATACACGCATGTGTATATTGACCTATATCTACAAAAATATGTAATAATTCATTTAAAAGCTATATACTATACACACACACCTATATATATATATATAGNNNCATATATATATATATATATATATATATATATATATATGGGTGTGTGTGTATAGTATATAGCTTTTAAATGAATTATTACATATTTTTGTAGATATAGGTCAATATACACATGCGTGTATATATATTTATATATATGGGTGTGTGAGTGTATTTACACATATATATGGCTTCAAAATAATAAAAAAAGCATTTATAAATGTGGAGGTCTAGAAATTTTATACAGAAAGTTACAATTGAGATTGTATCTACACAATGCCAAAGCATCTAGATTAAAAGGAAAACATTCAGTCAACCATGATGTTGTTTCCAAGTATCTACATGCTTGGCATTGAGAAAGGAAAATGTTTAGATGATGGATGTTACTTTTCATTTTCCATCTGGATGTTTTGGCTTCATGGAGACAGAGTCTCTGACAGTCAACATTGATGACAAAACAATTTCAGGTTTTAGATTTGGTTTTTAGCCCACCCACATGGAAGTAAACAGATTAGTTTGAAGAAGAGAAACTGTTGAATGTCTAATCACATTTATGCTTTCAGCCATGAGAAATCTCTGAGGAATGATGATCTGCATTTACATTTCCCCTGACTGTAATTCTACCCTGTTTCATACAAGACAGTTTGCCAGGAAAGATCCTTGGCTCAATTACTCAGACATATCACGAATCTCCAGTAACACCCTTGTCAGGCTGGGGCCCCCCAAGCTGTGGAGTGGGGAAAAGCAGTTCTCTCCACTAGGGTCTATCCTGAGAATTAACTGGCTGCAATTCTCTTTACATTTTTTTTTTTTTTGATGGCCATAGAATTTGAGAGAAATGGGTTTATGGTGGACTACAAGGAGATATCAGTTTTGTTCATTTGAAAAGAGCCTTGAATTCTGCTGTGTGTAGAAACCAACAGAGACAAGTAAGACATCAAAAGTATCACTTCTTATTTTACAAAACAAATATACTTAAAATCTCTATGAATCTTTTAGAAATTGAAACTTTTGATTGGCTTCAGAGTGTGAAACAGAATTATCAGAGTACTCATCTTTTATGAACAGTAAGTTACTTAGCACTTTTTAATGGTTGATGAAATATTTTTATGAACACACATCCACATACCACACATACATAGGCAAGAGAGTAAAAGTGAACTTACACATACTACAACCTTCACATGTATATATGCAAAAATGTGCACACACATCTAAATAGCACAATCAAGACATCATATATGGAACTAAATTAATAAATACTGTTAATGTTTTTTAATAATCTTTTATCAGATAACAATAGTTTTGGCAGAATCGTTATATTTAAGCCATTTATATCTTTAAATAACAACAGTAAAATAAATTAGAATTAGTGGTTTATTTTTTTCAGGATATTGAAAATATGAAAATTTTATATCTGCTGATAGAAATATAACATTCAGCTATTTTTACTCTTCTTAGCTGCCTTAGTAATTTAGTCTCATTCCTTCAGAGAGTCATAAAAAAGAAACTTCTGTCTTGATTTATATAGCTTACTATCTCATCAGATAATAGCTGTTATTGAGTTTTGCTTAAATCTTACAGGTAAGGTAGGTATAATTGGCACTAATAAATATAAATATTTTTTTTAATTCTAACATAAGCAATGGTGGAATTTGGATTACTGAAAGATCAGTGAGTATTGTACAACAGCCATCATCTAAAGCTTTAGGTTTTCTACCCAATTTACATTGTGTTATTTATAAGAGAGACTATGTCTCACATTTGTATATAATAACTTATGAAATTACTAAAATTTTTAGTATAAATACTCTGACATATTTTGATTTATTTTTAAATATTAATTTCTTTTAGTTGTACACAATACCTTTGTTTTTATTTATTTTATTTTTATGTGGTGCTGAGGATCAAACCCAGGGCCTCACATGCACTAGGCAAGCGCTCTACAATTGAGCCACAACCCCAGCCCGCTCTTACATATTTTAAAATTAATGATTCACTCTATAGCTATTGAAAACATAATCTCTGAATTTGGGAGGACATTAAACCATTTCTTTTTTAAGATACTTTTTATGTCTAAGCCTTTATTGTTCTTACTTTAAATGGTAACATTAATCTGTTACCATTTTTTGCAAGAAAGAGAACTGAATATCATATTTGCTTATAATTAAGTATGCTTGTGGCACCACCTAGCACAGAACACAATCTTCACTGACTTGATTTCTATGCGGAATTTTTAATCTCGCATAACAAGATTTGACACAAGGCAACTTGTTAATTTAGTGTCTTGAAAACACATTGTAGAGCCTCGATTGCTTAGTTTTGTATCCTCTCTCACTTAGTTCCTCTCATGAGCTAAAAATTCTCTAGATATTAGTATCTAGAGGTTCCAAAGGTTATGAAGAGTTTGACAAAGAGGCCCCATGCCTAGCGCCTTCATCATTAAAGCATCATTACTCTTTCACCACTCTTACATTCCAGTCTTTGCATGTAATGTACTATTGTTGGATGGAGAGGACCTTGGATCCTGAAAGGTCTAGTACTTGAAAAAGAAAATGAGTTTCTACAAATCAGTCCGTTTGTGTAAAAAAGAAATTAAATATATACTTAATAGAGTTCTTGAGCATTTAAATATGTTATGTAAAACAGTTCTGTACAAAGACGGGTTTGACTCTTAATAGGTAGTTTATCTTTAATTTAAAAAATAAATCTTTATTAATTTTTTTTTATTTAAATAATAAATTTTAATAAAAGTTTTTAAAGATGAGCTCATTCTTCACATTTCCTAGAATTTCACTGGCTTTCATAATGTCCAGATCCCACATAAAAACAGATTATCATATTTGAGTTTTCATCTTTCCCAAAACTTGGCCTACTTTCAGCAAACAGAAGTTCTAGCAACCCAGTAGAAAATCTATTCCTCTCTTCATCAGTGAAGCTGCTATTTTGATGTCACTTTGTGGGAATACCCAGGTTACACAGATTGACTGTGCCTGTCTTTTCTCTCTAAGGTTGCACATTGTTGAAACATTTTTCATTTCCCCAGAGGAAAGATTAATATGAATGACAGTTGATGTCTGGAATTTTCATATTTCCTCTTTTCCACACCCTCTTACATGTCCTCCTTTTTGTCTTTCCATTTTTATTTCAGATAATCGCTAACTTTTATTCTTTTTGCCATTCTAAGGAAATATTTTTACAATAGATTTTTGAATTATATTTATGCCAAATATTTTGCTATTCACCATACTTTACTTAATACTATTTTAAATGTTTCTCTTTAATTTCATTGGTCTTTTCTCTCAATTCCTTGGACATATTTTCTCTAAACCATAATTAA
Organism: Marmota marmota marmota; assembly: GCF_001458135.2. NCBI lineage: Eukaryota > Metazoa > Chordata > Mammalia > Rodentia > Sciuridae > Marmota > Marmota marmota. The sequence goes on along the minus strand of NW_025999943.1, from coordinate 1,241,918 downwards.
ATAAGAGTACTAGTTCAGATGCCTGTTAAATTGGACTGACCTGCCTGATCAGGGGTAGATGTGGTCCTAGACAGCAGTCCCTGGGAATCCTTTATCTCCCTTTGAGTGTACATTCCTATGGTGGGATTTCCTACCTGGTCCCCTCAGCCAAATTTAGGATCCACAGTTTTTCTTCCCTATATCCATCTTACTAAAGTCATGTAATATTTTAGGGTGTATAACTCTAGTGCTAAGAATGGGTAAAGGGAAAGCTCTCTCTATATATGTTATTGACGGGTAATATGCACAAGAGGAGATAACCAACTTTGTTTTAAAAAGGTTTTCTGTTCTGATGGGCATAGCTATGTGGTGGGCTGTATCATCGCTAAAACAAAGGGGACAGTAAAACACCATGTCCCTCAATGTGCCTTTTCTGTTCCCAAAATACCTAGCCAAGTTAAAGGAGCAATTAGAGCAAGCCTAGGCTGGAAAGTCCAGATATATATCATCTTGAAGGACTCACTTTCTCTTATATACACTGAGAACGAGGGCAAGTTAGCTATCTGTAGAAAGCTACTTTCTTGAATGTACACTGGGACAATTGATCCTTGAGATGCTAATTAGACAAGCTAACTAAGCAAGCTAAATATGATGATCACACTTCTTCTGCAGTCTAAAATTATTTTTTAAAGCCCTCCTTAAGTGGGGACATGTGTATTACTGAGGGCACTATGAAAAGTGTACATGTCACTCATCCAACTTGCTGCCACTGGACAAAATTCAGAGATAGGTAAAGCACAGTGAAGGACAGATATTCTATCTGTCAGCCTATCACCACTGAAGTATTCTTAGAGCATTCTCTGATCTCTAGTAAGCTTTCTCTAATAAGCCATATAGCTCCCATGCTGTCTCCAGGCATTTGCTTTGGCCCATCTGCAACCTATCCCACTCCCCTGGCATAAATGTGCATAAGAAGAATGGGTCTCAAGCTAAGGAACTAGGAGCCTTGGGATGACTCTCCCCATGCCACATAATACAGACATGGAACACAAATGAACATGAATTTGAGAATTCTAAATTTAAACCTTGCTTTTGCATCTCTTAAAGAAATAGAATATAACCAGTTTTATTTAGAAATTTCTTGTCTTGATTTATAGTTTTAGATATTTAGGTAGTAGTATATTTGCTTGTATTTATATTATTGCCAGGGATCCCAAGTGTGTATTACAGTCCTGCTTGCATGTTCTGATTCCATTTTCCTGTATTGTAATCCTAAATTACATTTTAGTTTCTATTGTAAATTCTATTGAGCATAATATTTTTGGCCTATATGTAACATATTCTACTCCCCAAGAGGAATCATTTTGTCATTCTGAAGAGTGAAGACACTAGAATCAGATTATGTGTGGTTAAACCCACTTGTGTGAATTATTCATGTCATGAGCCCTCTATGCCTCAATTCCCCATAAATAAAATCTTGACAATAGTTGTATCTATCACACAGGAGTCCATAAGGACTTCATTAGTTAAAATGTTACTAACATGGAGCAGGATTTGGATATAAAAACTATGCAAAATTTGGTGGTTCTCATTGGGTGATTCATTTTTTAGTTTTAATTATCAATGTCTTTAAGTAGATGTCATAAATGTATGATTAACTGGATTTTATATTTGTGATAGTTTCTTCCTAAAATTTTATTTACCAATATTCTTATTGTATTGAACAAATCAACATATTGTATCTTAAGGGGAATAAAAATAAAGCATTCACTCTGTCTCAAAGAAGATTAAAAATTCAGACAAACAGAATTGATAGACAGAGAATAATAATATGAACAAGCAAAAGAAATAAACAGTGACCAAAAGATTGTATAATGAGCTCTAATAGCTAGAAGAGTTAGGAGAAAAGTTAGGAGTTAGAGAAAATATGTATGTGTTTTATTTGTAAACCAGGTCTGTACGTTAAATTATAGAAAGAAGAGTCATGGATAAGAAAGCAAAAGGGAGAAAGGAAACAGAATACTCTTGGATTAGAATTTTCTATAGCTAGATGCAGTCTCAATTATTAGAGCCTCATCATTTCACATTTTATTTTTGTGTTGTCCAATTTTCTTATCTTAGCCCTAAATTTTCTTTAGTTCTTTATCCTTCTGTCTTACTCATTTAAATGTTTCAGAAATAAGGATGGACTTTCCAGGTCTTCTTTATCTTTACTTCCATCAAAAATGGAAGTAAAAAAATAAAAATAGAAGTAAAAAAAATGTAGGCTGGAGTTATGGTTCAATGGTAGTGAACTTGCCTATCATGCATGAAGCACTGGGTTCAATACTCAGCACTACATAAAAAGAAATAAACAAATAAATAAATAAATACAGATATTGTGTCTATCCATATTAAAATTATTCTTTAAAAAATTACCTCTTTGATATACTACAAAATATTGAATTTAGTTGACTTTCAGAATTTGGAAGACATTCAATCAACACTTCTAAATGACTACCAGTTAAGAAACTTGAGATGAGTAGCATTTCCTGTTTAGTTTCATATAAATAGGAACCTCAAAAAGACAACAGAAACACATTTAACCTGAAATGAATGAATAAATGAGGATTTTTTATTTTGAACTGGGAACATCATAGATGGCATAAATCAATTAAATCTCTGGGGATGTACTGAAAAGGATACCCATTTCAGATCAAAATAGAATTTTGTAATAGATATTGATAGATATTCAATATTTATGAATTTGTGTTGACCAGTTTTAGGGATCAAAAGAAAAAAAAAACATTTACGTCTCTATCAACTACACACTGTATTCCTAAATGCATCTAATTGGAAAGTGTGCCTAAAAAGACTTTTTTTTCCCCTGAAATTTAGGGTCTATAGTAATATAAATATGTGTGTGTGTATGTATACATATATATGTGTGCGTATATATATATATATATATATATATATATATATATATATATACACTAACATTTCTTCTATCTGAAGAGATTCATTATTAAGTAAATAGATAGATGAAAACAAAAAATTAACAAGATTGCCATATTGAACTTAAAATATCATGATTCAATATTGAGGTAAAATCTAAGATCAAATCAAATGTAAAAATAAAAATCATGCATTGACATTTAAAAAACTATTGCAACTTAAATCCATTATTTCATAATTTTGAGTTTTGTGTTCGTGGCCTTAGGTCCCAAATATTTCCTTTATGCTATTTTATTCAAAAATATAACATTGCTTAAAATGATGAAAATATCTACAAAATTAATATTAATTCTTTATGCTTATTTTACCTCAAAATATAACATTATTAAAAGTGTTGAAAATATTTACAAAGTTAATATTATTTGTTAATTTCCATAGGAAGCAGCATGTCATAAAACATAGAATTTTATATTCACAAAGCCTTAATAGAGTTTGTTCAACTTTCTCTGTGAAAGTGTTCAATTTGTTTTTGTTTTATATTAGTCTTTATCAAATTATTCTGAAGTATAGATAATAAGAAATACATTATTTAGCTTGCATACTTTACAAAACTCAAATTATGCTGCGGTATATTCGTTCTGAATTAATAAATATGTACTTTCTAGCAATGTGTTATATAGTTGGTAATCTTTCTACCCAGTGTAATCAATTTATATTTTTCCTACATAAATTCCATGCACACTCTTTATCCTCTTTCTGAAGCGTGAAATGTATAAACAGTAAAGGTAAAGCAAGTGCACAAAATTATAAGCCTACCAGAAAGTTCAGGTAACCCAAACGAATTATGCAATGTGGGGACTGTTAGGATCAGAGTGCTTGCCTTTTCAAGAGTGGAAATAAATATTCTATTCCAGGTAACACACGATTTTTGATGATGCAATGTTGGGAATACCAAATATCTCAGGTTTTTCAAAAGAAAATAGAAATACAGAGAGATGTTCGAGCCTGATTATATTGCTTGACACTGTCAAAGGAACTCAAAATTAAATAAATTCTGTCGTTTATGATCCTGCTTGATTTGCATTGTTACATTTTAATGAGCTTAGATATATTCTATTCAAATGAATAAATGGTTAAATTTTTGCATATTTAAAGTACACAGGTAACTTAACTTATGCAACTTAGGGTATTTGGTATCTTTCTAACTGTACAACCCATGAAACAAATACTTCCAAATGTGTAATATGATGGATTTGCTTGATTCAATGTGATAGTTTATCCAGATATTCTACACTCATCATTGCTCCTTATTAAAAATCTCCACTAGGTGTTTCCATAGACTGATTCAGCTGATCTATTACCAAACTATAAATCTCTAGATGAATTTAGATTATCACCTATTTTGTAAGTTTTTGGAAACAACCCACCTTCCATATTGTCTGTGATTGCTATCCTACTATAGCACGGAATGCAGTGTTTATGAAGTGATTATGTGCCCCACAAACTGAACATATTTATTCAACTTATCCACTGGCACACTGCAGCAGTTGCTTGCTGATCCTTACTTTAAGGCAAAACACAGGAATATGAATTTAACAAAGTATCTCCTAAGTGGCCGTCATGATCAAACTAGTTTGGCTCTTTCTATTTATTTTTGTATGCCAAGTTAATTATCAAAGTGCTTTGCAAATAGCAGACTGTTGTTGAGTGATATGAGACAAATCAAACATTGGGATACTGATCAAATCAATGCACCCATATTAAAGAAATGGTCTCCTACCCATCACCTCTCAAGATAATTTAAATAAAATGTCCTATAATGCTTAAGTTTACTCTTATTATTTGCATGAAATAATTTTTAAAAAGAAACCTTGCCCATTGAATTAGCTAGTTTTTAATTCATCCTCATTTTTAATCAAACTTTGAATATGTAAGGATCAATCAATAAGTGTGGAAAATTTTCTTAGACATATGAACATCAAAGTAAATACATATAAGAGCAAATTATTAGACACAATCTCAAAGTTTCTGCCACAGGGTTTAAAATAATATCTTCAAATTTCTTGTTTTGTTATTATACTTGCAAAAAGTTTGGGCTGGGGATGTGGCTCAAACGGTAGTGTGCTCGCCTGGCATGCGTGCGGCCCGGGTTCGATCCTCAGCACCACATACAAACAAAGATGTTATGTCCACTGAAATAAATATTAAAAAAATTCTCTCTCTCTCTCTCTCTCTCTCTCTCTCTCTCTTTCTCTCTCTCTTTAAAAAAAACTCATTAATTGTAGAAAAAACTGGATAAATAAAAGCATCTGAAAATTTAAATTACAGAAGACATTTAAATACTTAACATTTAAAAGGCAAATATAAATGAAGATTTATTTTTCAAAATGAGAAAATTCCTTAGTTTCTGTTAAACTCTCATTTAATATAAGACATAGGTTTTACCTTCTTTATTTTCCTATGATTTTATAATAAATTTGCAATATTTTTTCTGATATACATTTCCAGAAATATTTGTATCAGATTTATTAAACTTTCCTTCCACTATATATTTAGAGGAAAATAATGCCAGCACATAATATCTAAACTATGTGCCTGGCATTTTCTAAACTTTTCACGTGAACATTTTGCTATCTACAATTGCTTACTAGAGTAGAACAGTTCTTATACTCAATTTTATAAATATGATTATGGAAGATTGAATAATGGTATCATTTATGTAGAGTTCTAGTACTTAGGCAAGAGACCAAGGTTTGAATCAAAGCACTTTGACTATATAATGTAAGTTTTTAGATATCATCCACAAGTATTTCCCCGGGTGAGAAAATTTTTATTGCAAAAATACTGTGTTCTTATCAAGAATAGAACCTCAGACTTTCTCTGAAATTCTTTTTCCTAGTCTGTATTCTTGACCTTACTCATAGAGTTAAAATGGCTAAGTCTTACTGTCAACCTTACTGTAGTAGTAGTGCCTAAGTTCTTAACCTGTCATGAACTTCAGGAAATAAAGAGAGCTAATTTTCCAGAGTTTGCAATTAAATGATTAAAAGAAATGATTACATGTGCATAATCACACAACATTAAAGGCTGTCATACTTGTAGAAGCTACTTATGGTATTGTGTTAAGCATACTTACACTAACATAGCTTAAAACCCTTCATCGAAGACATACGGCATATGAAAATTTAGCTACTGTGTCATGATTTGGCCCTTGAGCTACAGTTAATTAGGTTAGAGGTTACTATTATAAAAAATAAAACAAAAAACCTAGACCATCTAACTCCCTTCTACATAATGACTTGGAATTTCAGTAATTGACTAAGAATTCTTAATTTACCTGAATTTTAAAATATAAAACTGATCACTGTCATGTATCTGTGTATACAAATTTCTGGATTTAGTGTTTTCTCAGATCCCTGAAAGTTAATAACTTACTTCTTTTGTTATCCAATATTTTTACAAAGAATCCCAAATAATATAGTTGCAAATCACAATTAGAATTCAAGAATTCTGACTCACTCTTTGGAAGGGACAACTAGTTTAAAAGAAACAAAGAAACTTCATGTTGGTGCTGGTTTGGGGAAAGTAGTTCTACATACTTCCTCTAGTTCTCTGTCCAAGCAAGGTAAAGACCCTGCACACACACAAAGAATCTCAATTAGTAAACAGAAACCTGGAGTTGAGTTTAGACAATGATAGCTTGTTTTGCTGTTAATTTAAGTGAACCTTAAAAAAAAATGTAGACTGAAAAGGAATTTGAATCTGAGCCATAGATACCATTAAACACACACTAATTCTAGAATAAACTGATGATGTTTTTGTTTTTTTAGCAATATATAGAGAGTTCAAATATTTCTACAATAACTATATTAAAACCTGACAAATAACCTGTTCATTCCAGAATCAAAGGATTAATTAATAATCTACTTCTTTTTTGTTAGTAACTTCCTCTTCAAATTGGAATATCTAATAAATCTAACAACTTATTTTCTAATGTTATCTTTTTTTTTGTTTTTAACTTGTAGGGTTTTCTCCTACCTGTGTGAAATGTTGAGAACAATTTTCTTTTTAAATGAGAAAAAGTCTGCAGTTCACTAAATCCTTCAATATACTGCTTTTAATTCTTCCATGCAGGAACGTTATGTTAATTATGACATTATGAAATTAAATTCCTGAGACCATCATGAACGAATAAACTGAGAGGAATGACTGAAAAGCAATCAGTATAGTAATTTCGCCTATGCATTACTTTGGCAGGGAGTCTTGTCATGAGTCATGTCAATCAGTCTGAAAAGTGGTGAAGAATTTCCTTGACAGGTAACTATTTGAGGATTATTTATGGACCACCAGTGCTATTAGATGAAGTAGTAAACCCTGCAAGGTTAATGAAATTTCAGGAAAATCTACAACACTGAATCTTAAAGGAAAATTCTTTTACTTCCCTCGGATTCACCCAGGAATGGGAACAACTATCCATGTATCTGAAGTGTGTCTGGTGATTCCATTTTTATTTTTAATTATTTGCTACAGGAAGACTCATAGGTATCAGAAATGAAATTCCTTAAGCAGTATATTCACCTATCCAATACCTGCAGATATTATTTATATGATATTCAAAAACAATTTTTATGTAAATTTTATTAGAACTCAGTCTTTATCATTATTCAGTAATTCAATGATTAAAGAATGAATCAATACTATGGAGGTGAGAAATTTTGCACAAGAGGTTCTATTAAGATCTGAAACATGTCTATGTCTATTGACATCTGTTAATACTCAAAAATTATACTTCAGTCTCTTTAAAAGAGACAAAAAAGCTTATTGATATTGTTTCTATTAAAAATTATTTTTTTTCTTTTTGTTAATATCTTGATTATTTTGTTGTCATTAAGCAGTTTTAGTTTTTTAACGATTCAGTGGCACGCTGGGGATAAGAAGACCTAAGATAAATCATCCTGTAGTGATATGCCAATTGTAATAAGTGGAACAGATTCAATCCCTGTGATGTTTTAATATTAATTGCTGTGACATGGTTATTGCTAAGACTTTTTATGGATAATACTTAACATAGAAATTCTTAAAACTAATTGGATAAATATCTCCCAGTATTTTATTCTTGGCAAACTACTAGAGAAAATTTGTGTCTGGCCATTCAATTTTTAAGGCACTCCTTCCATAAACTACTGATACAGAATTTTGTTTGTTATCACCATCCAGCATGGTTAGGTGGCAATTTCTCAGTAATGGAAGTAATTCCAAATATATGTCTAATATATAGCACTTTCTATGTGCCGAGAACTATACTTTCACCTCATTTGCTTCTCAAAAGAATCTACCAGGCCTACTTTAACTTTACTTATCTGACTTCAACACTTTAAGCATGTTCACCTTGTTTATTTCGAGTCCATTACATTGAGCTTTTTGTACATAATAGAATATACAACCTTCTAATCTTGTTGATTCTATTCCCTTTGCTGGAATGTTCTTGTGTTCATCTATCACTATATAAAATTTTAGCTCCTTCAAATGTACACGCTTTCTCTGGGAACCTTGTGTTTTACTCAGGATTTCTGTTGTTGTGACCAAAAGCTCTGACAAAAACAGAGTAAAGGAAGAAAAATATAATGGGGCTCATGGTTTCAGAAATCTCAGTCCACAGATGGCTTACTCCATTACTTTCGGCTTGAGGTGAGGAGGAACACCATGACAAAAGGGCATGGTGAAGGAAAGCAGGTCAGAGCATAAGCAGGAAGCACAGAGAGATCGACTCCACAGGACAAAATATAAACCCCATCCGCATGGGCTCAATAACCACTTCTTCAAACACACCCTATCTACCTACAGTTATGGCCTAGTTAATCCATATAGGTTGATTAATGCAACAATTTGGTTAAGTCTCTCATAGTCCAATCATTTTCCCTCAATTTATTTTTTTTACATTTTCTCATGCATGAGAACACCTCATATCTAAACCACAACATTCCATTCCTGACTTTAAAAAGCTTATGATATTTCACAAGGCAAAATATATTTAATCCGTTTTCAAGAGTCGCCCTAATCTTAACAGTTTCAGCATTACCCAAATGGCCAAGCCCAAAGTCTCATCTGAGACCCAAGACAAACTATTAGCCTATAAAATCAAAAACAAGTTCCATACATCCAATATATAATGGCATAGAGTAAATATTTCTATTACACAAGAAGGAAAAATAGGCATAGAAATATGGAATGAAAGCAAAGCAAGATCAAAATCCAGTTGGGCAAACAAATTCTGTAACTCCACGTCTAGCATCTGCAGCACATGGCATCATGATTTCTCTCCAAAGGACTTATGTAGCTCCATGCCCATTGCTTTGCTGTTTGTAGCCCCCATGGCCTCTCTCTTGGCTTATTTATACTTGAGTCCTGCAGCTTTCTTTGGCAGATGTCCCATATTCCTGGAATCTCTTAATCTTTGAGCATCTCTAATGCAGCTTCAGCTTCCTTCTTACATCTTTATGTGTCACCCTGGCAGGGGTTGCCCACAGGAATTCTGACCCTGCTACACTTTGCCTGGCTTCCCAGGTTTTCCTTTTAAATCTCATTGGAAGCCTCCATGATTGCTTAACTCCAGCATACTGCATTCCTGTAGACCAGCACCATGTGATTGATGCCAAGGTCTACTGCAGTCTTGAGCAGTAGCCAAGCTTCCTGCACCCCGACTGAAGCAGCCTCTGACTGCCTAGGCAGCTGAATATTGTGAAAGCAATTTCTAGGCTCCCCTGAGCAAGCCAGGTGGCCCATTGGCCTCTTTTCAAAGGAATTTTTACTTCCGTGCCCCTGAGCATAAAATCGGTATAGTCTTGCCAATCACTGACATACTATCAAGCCATGTTTTCTATTTTGGGAAGTATAATATAAGCATTTCTTCAGTGGCTATAATCTCTTAAATAACTACACCAGTTTTACCTACACTTTTCTGGCCAAATTTCAAGGTTTTCAAATATTTCTGCTTTGCTTTCGCCTCCTGATTACGACAGTAAACTTGGCTAACAGTTGCCAGCAATATCCATGCCACTATCTAAATGCAATGTGGCCTTGAAATTTACTTTGCCAGATTAATTAGTCTATCACCTTTATATTCAGCCTTACAAAAATCTCAGGACATGGACAAAATATTGACAACTTCTTTGCCAGAATGTAACACAAATGGCCTCTACTTCAATTTCCAACAAAGTGCTCCTCAGAAACCAATGAGACCAGTCATCACTGTGAAGAGTCATGTGGTCATTCTGAACTCCTGAATTTCCACCATTAAGAATTGTCCATTAAGTTCCCCTTACAACATTCTAAGGCTTTCCCAGCTTGCATTTCTAAACTTTTCAAAATCATCTCCAAAGGCTTCTGTAGCACATGGTCAGGTTACTTACTTCAATGACCTCGCTTCTTGGTATCAACTTCTGTTCTAGTCAGATTTCACATTTCATGTTTCAGTCCAGTACTAAATTACAAATAATATATTATATGTACATTTTTATTTATTACTTACTTCACTATCTCATTTAGTTAAATAGATGCACCAAGAAAGAGTGGATATTGTTCACCTTTCTCTATACCAAGCCAAGAAGATAAACTTGAAACATAGGAAACCTCCTTCAATTATGCTGAGTGAAGAAAGTATAGATAGATTGATGTAATATTGTTAGGGTTCCACTATACAGACAAAAAAAAATGTGCTATAGAGATGTTAAGTTTTCCAAGTTTATATGAGAAGTAATCAGAAGTAATCACTGAAGCCTAGGCCTTATGATAATGTTTCTTATTTTCATTAATTTTACTCTTACAATAGTGGTTTGTGAACCCATTTATTTTAAGGCAACAAACAGCAGTTTTATAGACCAGAAAGATATTTTCAGAGAAAACATGTGAGGGATGGAGGTCCTCAGTCCAAAGCTATATCACATTCTCCTAGGATCACACTCAGTTTTGTATTCAATATTAATTAATTAATTTTCTTGAAACTTTTCTCTCCAAATTCTAAGAAAATTGATTTACTTTAAAATGTTATTGAATGTATAGTATTCTTGGATATATGTGCCATTCAGATGCCAACAGCAGCCTAATCCAGGGTTCATAGTCTACAGTTGTTGGGGTTTTTAGCCCCAGGTTCCCTCCTGACCTGCGGGAGAGATTGGGGAGAGCACACCCCAACCAGGACGACCAGGACAAGCCAAGAAAGGAAAGAGTCGACTGACCGCCCCACACCCAGCCCTCCCCTGCCAGAGGACAATCAGATGCATCAGGGAGACCAGTCAAAGCAGGATCTCAGTTTATTGAGAAAACACACACAGCTAATATAATGTACAGGAGCCAATCAGGATAAAGATCAGCAGGGTGGGGAGAGTTCACATGTACACCCATCCTACAGGCCATAATGGGAGACAGGAGCTGTCCACGAGGGTGGAAGTGTTCTGAACCTATCCTAGAGGTCCTTTGATTTTTTGTCACCACCCACAGAACCGCCTTCTGGCCCATTTAGCCATGTGCAACCCCAGGACCGGGAAGCGGGTAGCAAGTTAGGTTTCCTGAATTCTGATGCAACATGCCCCACATGTTACATCATGCCCTACATACAGTGAATTGTTCATGTATGAAAATGTTCACATTCTAAAAGTAGCTAGCATAAAAGGCTCTTAACTAACATCTCTATCAACACCTATTTACTAATTCATTTAATAAATGTCCAGAATATTTTTTGTGGCAAAAAATAGTAACATTTGTCTAGTATGATGAATGTTGTTTTTATTATCAGTACATTAAAAAATACCCCAAATGTGAATTGGCTGATATATTTTAAAGATCTTCCATGCAAGGAATGAAATTCTATTAAGTCTATAACATGTACATTAGGATCATCCTCCAGACTAATTCCTATTTGTTCCTTGATTACAGTAGACTCAAAACTTCTAGTTTCCAGATGTTGGCTACAATGTTATAGAATCCAGTCTCTAGTCTGCCACTACAGTGCAGGTTACATTTTTCATGAAAATTACTAGTGGACAGAGATATGCAAATACCTCAAGCCTGAGGACAAGGTGATAAGATATTTTTATTTTCATGCTATTAAATATCCAGAGAGTATATCTGTATTATGCCAGAGTTTTTAAGACTAGCTTTTATTACAACCTCATGGGAAAATCAGGTATAGTAGTGCATTCCTGTGGTTCCAACAACTTGGGAAGCTGAGGCAAGAGATCCACAGGAGCCCAGTAGTTCCAGATTAGCCTGGGCAGCATAGCAATACTCAATTTCAAAAAAACTAATAAAATAAAAGAGTAAATAAATCATAGGGACATTTTGCACCTAGTAGCCAACTCTCTTCAAATTCAGAATGTTTCTAGTGGCTATGTTATCCACTAAAAAAAAAAAAACATAAAAAGTTGTACATGGTGAATATTTCAAGAGATACCTCAAATGCTAAGCAATTTAAGTTTAATTTTGAATTCTTGATAATTTACTGGGTTTAGGAAGCTTAGTTCAAATGATGTCACTATATCTGCTCATTACATTTTGTGCTTATCTTTGAAGTTTAATAATTTCTCATACTTTTTAAATTATTTCAGAACAGGAAACCTAAAACAGGATTAATAACACCATGAAAACCTAATATTTAATCATATTAAATTCTTTAGTATATTATCCTATTTTTTTTTAATTCTCTGGTTCCTTGGGAATCACTCTTAATTTCTCCAAGTGTTTTTCACTGAATACTTTCACAAGAAAATGTTATTTTTGTTTACCATCAAACTTCCTTCAGCAATATAATATCTGATATTAATTTTTTATATTTATAATAACATTTGTGTAATTTAATTTTAATTCTTCTATTTCTCAAAATTTGCACATTTGTGTAAGTAAAACTATTAGAAATGTATCAATGATAACTAGAAATGACAATACATTTGAAATGACACAAATAATGATATTAATACTTAATTATTATTATTATTTTGGGGGGTGGGTACTGGGGCTTGAACTCAGGGGCACTTGACCACTGAGCCACATCCCTAAGACCTATTTTGTATTTTATTTATAGACAGGGTGTTTTTTTTTTATTATTTAATTAATTTATTTTATTCTAATTTGTTATATATGACAGCAGAATGTATTACAATTCATATTATACATACAGAGCACAGTTTTTCATATCTCTAGTTGTACCCAAAGTAGAGTCAAACCATTTGTGTCTTCATACATGTACTCAGGGTAATGATGTCCATCTCATTCCATGTCTTTGGAAAGGAAACCATTTTAAAAAAATACTTTTTTAAGTGTTGATGAACCTTTATTTTATTAATTTATTAATTAATTTATTTATTTATTTTAATTTTTTTATTGTTGGTTGTTCAAAACATTACAAATTTCTTGACATATCATATTCCACACTTTGATTCAAGTGGGTTATGAACTCCCACCTTCACCCCATACACAGATTGCAGAATCACATCAGTTACACATCCATTGATTTACATATTGCCATACTAGTGTCTGTTGTGCTCCGATGCCTTTCCCATCCTCCACCCTCCCCCCTCCCCACCTCTCCCCTCC
>NW_025999943.1:1195693-1222722 GCF_001458135.2 Marmota marmota marmota | reverse complement strand
CCTCTCCCCTCCCCTCCCCTCCTCTCTCTCTACCTCCTCCACTGTATAACCCTGAGGGTCTCCTTCCATTTCCATGCAATTTCCCTTCTCTCTCCCCTTCCCTCCCACCTCTCATCCCTGTTAAATGTTAATCTTCTTCTCCTGCTCTTCGTCCCTACTCTGTTCTTAGTTACTCTCCTTATATCAAAGAAGACATTTGGCATTTGTTTTTTAGGGATTGGCTAGCTTCACTTAGCATAATCTGCTCTAATGCCATCCATTTCCCTGCAAATTCTAAGACAGGGTGTTTTAGTCACCTACCCAACCAGCACAATTGTAGAGGAGGAACAGTTTATTTGAGGGCTCACAGTTTCAGAGGTCTCAATCCATAAACAGCAGGCTCTATTCCTCAAGATTTAAGGTGAAGAAGGGCTTCATGCCGGGAGTTCGGCAAAGGGAAGCAGTTCTCCAGATAATTAGGACAAAAAGACTCCACTCTCCAGATACAACATATATACCCCATAGACATGCCCCCAACTAACCACTTTCTTCAGCCAGACCCCACCTGCCTCCAGTTACCACCCAGTTAATCCCATCAGAGATTAATTCACTGGTGAGGTTAAGACTCTCACAACCCAATCATTTCTCCTCTGAACCTTCTTGCATTGTCTCACACACGAGCTTTTGGGGGACGGCTCATATCCAAACCATAACATAGGGTCACACTGAATTGCTTAGTGCGTCATTGCTGAGGCTTTGAACTCATAATTCTCCTGCCTTAGCCTCTTGAGCTGCTAGGATTATGGGCATGCACCACTGCACCTGGCAGTACTTAATTATTAAATCATCATTTATTTAGCTATAATTAACCTTATTTTTAACTCTGCAACCAAAGTATATTAAAAATAATAACAAGGATATAATCCTAGATGGGTTTTTATTCTCTTTCCCATATATGACTATTTTATGAATGTGGTTTTCTCTGCCAGAAAGTAGTGTTATTTTTTTCTTCAATGGCAAACTTATTGATGAATTTTAGAAATTGAATAAGTGTACCATTAACTAATAAGACTTTTTTGTATTACATATTAAAATTTATTGCAAGATTCTGCTCAGATATTCAATCTGCCCATATTTCCTAACCATAAGATTGAGATAATGTACCCAAAATATTTGGAAAATGTAAAATATAAGCCAATATTCATACATCAAGGAAAATCTAAAAAATTGAGTATTTTTTTCCCTCAGTCCCAGAGTACTCTGAGTGTCATACAAGCTATTATGAGAAAAAAAAAACACTCTGGAACTAAATATGAACAGCATATTATAGTACCTATTCTGGAGTCATGCCAACAATAAAATAAGGGCATAAAATAAGGCACTTGTGAGTGAGTCATTGGGAAAAAAACACTGATCAGAAATATTTTAAAAGAAAAAAAATAACCTTACAAACTTTTAAAAATCCAGACATATACATAATTTTCTTTACTTGGAAAATACCATTTATAAATTTCACATTTATGTATTACATTATGTGCTTGACTTCAACATAATTTTTTGAAGCAAAAGAAAAGATGATGGGAGCATCAGTACATTAAAAGTTCATTATTTTCTGTCTTTTCAAACTTGCTATGCAGTAAAGAATTTTACTTAGAGCATCCAGTAATATTGCCTGCAAAAATCAATTTCTCAAAAATGTTTGCTTAGGTCCTTTAGAGTATGCCAGTTAATAAAAGTTGTGATTGCCAAAACCCAATGTTTTATTATACAAAATCCTCTTTACCCACTCCTTTGGGCCAGTTTTATGATGACAAACTGAGCTTTTTCTTGAAAGTTCAACTGTCAAGTGAAGTTGAGTTAATTTGGATTATATGAAAAAGAGCAGGTAATAGTAATGGGATATAAAAGGCTTAATGGAGTTCAGAAATGGAGTCAGGCTATAAAAGAAAAAAGAGTAAGATTGAGAAGAACAAGAATTAAAGTAGATTGGCAGGTGATTCATCTTACCTTTTGGGGCAAGGTGTCCTGCTTTTGGGTAAATTACTCCAATAAATAGCACAAGATGTTCCTTTGTTATGTGGTGCTTCTTACTTTTTTTGAATTTTGAAAATTATCTTAAAGTGCAAATATCATTTTAATCATGACCCCAAGCAAAATAGAACCTAAAGTTTCTTAAATTATTGTTCTACCTGATATGCAGATGAAGATCCTAAGAAATAAATTTATTTCAAAATATGCATGGCCATTTGTGCCTACGTCTTTGCCTTTTTTTTCCAATTTTGTCAAAAATATACATTTAAGGACTACATGAAAATTAACAAACTTTCATAGGTTTACATTATGGTTTGTTGACTCAGATCTGGTCTTGGAAGATATGCCTGTTTATATCTTACTGTCAAAAGATGGAGTATACCAACATTTAGATTGTCAGTGACAGCAGTTTAAATTATGCAAATGACCACAAAAGCATCCTGACAGCTGGCAGTAAAGTAGGAGATAATGAAATGTTTGGACACAAACTTGCAGCTGAGAATAAGCCCACCTATTTGAGGTTAATGGACTCTGGGACAGGCATCCACACTTCATTGCCAGCTCTTAGAAGCTATTCAGGACCCCTGTGGAGTTGATGCAAATGTAAAGAGCCATAAAGTAAACAGGTGCTCTTTGCTAGGAAAACAAATGGGGAAATGGTAAGGATAGGTGTCTCATAATATTTATAAAAGCATAACTATTGCAGGAACCCTCTTCTATTATTTTAAAGAGAAGTTCAGCAAGGTCAAATGACTTACCATCATCAAAAGTCTAGTTTGTATCTGAGTGTGAATAAAAAAGAATGTCCTCATTCTTTTCTCTTTCTTTCCCTTTATCATGATGTTAATAGGGATGATGCACATGTATTTTATATTAATTAGCAGTTTGAAGATAGAGTCATAATGGAAGAACTATAAAGAAGAAAATAAGGGCATGATATGAGGGTAAGGGTTTTTTTCCCCAATATAAACATTAAAAATACAATAATACTAATATCATTTAAACACTAATTTGATTGCAGATTCTAAGGTAGCACTTTAGCATATGCCCTTCTCTAAATCTGTCTTTCCTATTTTACATATGCATTGTAGAGACATTGGAAGGCAATGAAAATATTAATAAACCACCACCACAACAAAAGGTGTTGCAGTTCACCTACAAATAAATGCATCATTAAAAGTTAAATATGTCACTGAACACATATTTCATTTTACATGAATACACATATTCCTATATATTTCCATGTGTGTGCCTGAGTGCTCATATATAATGGTCTGAATATTTATGTCACCCTAAAATTCAAATGTTGAAATCCTAAACTTCAAGGTGATAAGAGGTCAGATCTTTAGGAAGTGATTATATCATGAATAGAATATGAATACCACCTCCCCCTTTTTTTGGTGATGCTAGGTATTAAACCCAGGAACCTATGCATGTGAGGCAGGCACTTTACCAACTGAGCTATATCTCCAGCCCATGAACTAGTGCCCTTTAAAACAGGTCAGATGCAACTGTCAAGGCAGGGGGTTAGCAATGATGGTGGAATGTGATGGACATCATTATCCTGCTGAGAGCCACGGCCGAGTCTGTATGGTCCCTGGCATTTTGCCAACAGTATTGATTGACAGGCGAGGCATTACTATCCGCCTCTGCCGCAACTTTTGAGTTCTCGCACTATTTTGGAGTTCTCGTGGGGATTTCCGGGGATTCCCCGAGAGTTCCCATTGGTTGGGGAAGTGCAGGAGGAGGGATTTCCGAGAGAGATATTTCCGGCTGGGGGTTTTTTCTGGAGAAGCCTCGTGGCGTTCGGGAGGATTCCCCGGGAGCTGTGTGAAGTGTTTTCCTGCAGTTTAAAAATAAAGTTTGTTCCTGCTTCAGTGGCTCGTGATTTGTGCCCAGCCAGACTGCGGCATTATCCAAAGTACATATACAAAGACACCAATTTGCGTGAACATACTTTATATACAACCAGAGATATAAAAAAATTGTGCTGTATATTTGTAACAAGAATTGCAATGCATTCCGCTATCATTTATTTAAAAAAAAAATTTAAAAAGTGAGATTAAGTTGAGCGGCCTACTGGTAGCATCCATTATCTAATGGAACTAGTTTTCAAATCATTATCGTCATATGAAATAAATTTCATGTTTGATGCAAAAAAAAAAGGGGGGGGCGTAGTTGGGGCCTGGGTTATGGCTCAGTGGCAGAGCATTTGCCTAGCATGGATGAGGCACTGGGTTGGATCCCCGGCACCACATTAAAAAATAAAAACAAATAAAATAAAGGTATTGTATCCATCTACAACTAAAAAAAATAAAAGTGATGACAGTTAAAGACTGTCTGTGAGGAACAGATCCTCATTGAATCCACACCCCTTGTGATTTTAATTTTTTAACCTCTAGAACTGTGAGAAATAAATTATTCTTTATAAGCCTCCCCCACTTAATGCTATTTAGTTATAGCACTCTGAACAGACTAGCATATATGTGTTATTTTAACACATATGAATCATTTTGAGCTAAAAAAGAAATGACACACATACTTTTAGTTTAACTTATATTATTGTTATATTATAACAATATATTGTTGAATGAAATTGTTCAACAATAATTTCATAAAAGAAAATAACCTAATATTAGATATTTACACATATCTATGTTTCTAAAATGATAAGACCATATATCAACATCTTATTCATAAGATCGATCTCTTTTGGCACAATAAAATAAGAATACAAAATACATTTTAATAATTACTTCTAATTATTGGGGAAAACACAAGCCATTTATTATGTTTAGGCAATTTTTTTTTCTTTTTTGGTATTATGGATTGAGATTGAACCAGGATGGCGTGACTATTGAGCCACATCTTCATCCCCCCCAACCTTTTCACAAAATTTGTTTAGCTCAGTTGCTAAGGCTGGCTTTGAACTTGTGGTCCTCCTCCTCAGCCTCTGGTGTGCACCACCACACCCAGCCTTGTTTGTTTTTATTGACATTATCCTGTTTTTATCCTCCATTCTTTTGGCATTTCTTCCTATTGTGGATTTCCTCTATTCATTTTTGAGATCAACTACCTATGAATCTTTTCTAGTTACCCATTAGCCTTCTTATATGGAAAGTCTAGATTAACCAAAATATTTCTTCTCACTGGCATGATGCAAAATTATACTGTTCACACAATATTGTACAATATCATCTATACATAAATAAATAATACATAGTTATATTTTAATATATGATTATATTAACACTATATCATTTATCCTGTATTAAAAATGATTGACCTACCCTAACTAGTGCATCTTTATCAAATATAGTAGAAGCTGCATTTGAATGGTAATCTGCTTCTCTTTGAATACTTAGACTGCTACTTAACACTTATTATTATGTAATATTATAGATTTTACTTCAGAGATTAATTGCAGCCTATTGACAACATTTTAAATTTTACAAATTATTACTTCTCTCATACTTGCTTCCCTGTATTTGTATCTTCTTCAAATTAAATATGTAGATTTTAATTCCATCATTGATTTAAAATAATATGACTATAAACAAGAAAGAGCTAAGGAGAAATTCTGATTGAACTAGACCATCAAAATGATTTGTTACCTGACTCTTAATCCATATTGCAATCTTACCATGTGATCCAAATTTCAAAATGGCAGTTATTTTATTGAATGTTTTGTAGAAACCAATCTAAAGTATATCCATAGGATGACCCTAATCCTAAAAGTAACTCAAGAAAAGCAAACCAAAAAAAAAAAAAAAAAAGAAAAAGAAAAATCTATAATAATTCGAAGAGGAAAAGAAAGAAACCGTCAAATTTGCTTTGATTGTATGGATCTGGGTCTAGCCATACAATTCAAGGCCAGAGGGCTAGCACATATGAAGCCCTAGAATTCCAGCACTGACAAAAAAAGGGAGGAAAAAAATAAATAATGGCATGATGAATTTTGGCTCCAAAACATCACTCCTATCACCTATGCTAATGTTTATTCTGAATATTGGTAAAAATTAGATTTACTTGTTTACAGAGTCTATAGTGTTTTTCAGCTTTTGAAAAAAAAAAAAAAACATTCTGCTACTGCTGTTTTGATACTTTCTAGTCCTCTCATTTTTCGTGAACAGGTTTAGGGGTCATATGCAGATGCATTTCAACTGGACCACAATACTAACCTTCTTTTAAATGCCTAGAAAAGTTTGAATGCCATTAGTCATTCTGCCATTATTTGGGTTAACAATCACTTGTTAGCTCTTTATCTATTGATTTTGTTACAAATTGTTACTTGTTAGCATTTAATGCATCAGGGTTTTTGTCATTCTTTATTTTTTTAATCTGAACCTCATTTTCAAATTGAGCTATGCTCAGCCTATTTTACCTAAAATATTTCTATAGATTTCATTTTTATGAAATTTATATTTTCACTTACAATATGCTTATTTTTTGTGATTTACTAGATACATTTTTAAAAATCATGTCTTTTAAAACCTTGTCAGCAAATTTCATAAGTCCACCAGTCTGTTCTATTGTCTACTTTTTTATTTTTGTAGTCCTTCTAGAGATCTAAAATCTTTTTTTATGGTATTCAAGAATGAGTTTGGAAGTGTTCCCTCTTTTTCTATTTCATGAAATAATTTGAGGATTATCAGTATTAGTTATTCTTTGAAGGTCTTGTAGAACTCAGCTGTGTATCCATCTGGTCCTGGGCTTTTCTTGGTTGGTAGGCTTCTGATGGCATCTTCTATTTCATTGCTAGAAATCGATCTGTTTATCTTGTGTATA
This sequence comes from Marmota marmota marmota, assembly GCF_001458135.2. Taxonomy (NCBI): domain Eukaryota; kingdom Metazoa; phylum Chordata; class Mammalia; order Rodentia; family Sciuridae; genus Marmota; species Marmota marmota. The sequence continues at coordinate 1,215,924 of NW_025999943.1, read as the reverse complement.
CCATCCTGATTCAGTACGGGCAAATCATATGACTCAAGAAATTTGTTGATGTCTTTGATATTTTCTTTTATTGGAGTACAAATTTTCAAAATAATTTCTAAATATTTTCTGTATTTCTATAGTTTCCATCTGATATTTTCCTTTTCATCATGGATATTAGTAATTTGAGTTTTCTCTCTCCTTTTCTTGGTTAGCATGAGTAAGGGTTTATTGATTTTATTCATTTTATTAAAGAACAAACTTTTTGTTTTGTCAATTTTTTGAATTGTTTCTTTTGTATCAATTTCATTGATTTCAGCTCTGATTTCATTTATTTCTTGCCTTCTATTGTTTTGATGTTGATTTGTTTTTCATTTTCTAGGGCTTTGGGATATAATGTTAGGTCATTTGTTTGTTGACTTTTTCTTCTTTTAAGGAATGAACTCCATGCAATGATCTTTCCTCTTAGTACTGCCTTAATAGTGTTCCAGAGATTTTGATATGTTGTATCAGTGTTCTCCTTTATCACTAAGAATTTTTTAATCTCCTTTTTGATGTCTTCTGTAACCCATTGTTCATTCAATAGCATGTTATTCAGTCTCCAGGGGTTGAAGTAGCTTCTATTTTTTTGTTTCATCATTGATTTCTTATTTCACTTAATTATGATCTGATAGAATGCAGGGTAGTATATCTACTTTTTTATATTTGCTAACAGATGTGTTGTTACATAATATATGGTCTAGTTTAGAGAAGGATCCATGTGCTGCTGAAAAGAAAGTTTATTCACTTGTTGATGGATGAAATACCCTATATATATTTGTTAAGGTTAAGTTATTGATTTTAATATTGAGTTCTATAGTTTCTTTGTTTAGTTTTTGTTTGGAAAATCTATCAAGTGGTGAAAGAGGTGTATTAAAATCACCCAGAATTATTGTATTGTGGTCTATTTGACTCTTGAACTTGAGAAGAGTTTTTTGATGGATGTAAATGCTCTGTTGCTTGGGGAATATAGGTTTTATAATTGTTATGTCTTGTTGATGAGTGTTTCCCTTAAGTAGTAATGAAATGCCCTTCTTTATCCCTTTTGATTAACTTTGGCTTGAAGTCTACTTTATTTGAAGAATGGAAACCCCTGCTTGTTTCCACTGTCCATGTGAGTGGTATATTTTTTTCCCAACCTTTCACCTTTATACTATGGGTGATTTGTCCTATGAGATGAGTCTCTCAAAGGCAGCATATTGTTGGGTCTTTTTTAAAATCCAATCTGCCAGTCTATGTCTTTTGATCAGTGAGTTTAGGCCATTAAAATTTAGGGTTATTATTGAGACATGATTTGTATTTCTGGTCATTTTTATTTATTTTTGGCATTTAACTTGACTTGGTTTCCCTTTTAATTAATTTTTCCTTTAGTGTAATACCTGCCTTTGCTTATTTTCATTGTTGTTTTTTATTTCTTCCTCATGAAATATTTTGCCAAGAATGTTCTATAGTGCAGGCTTTCTAGTTGTAAATTCTTTTAACTTTTGTATATCATGGAAAGTTTTTATTTCATGATCAAATCTAAAGCTCAATATTCCTAGATATAAGATTCTTGGTTGGCATCAATTTTCTTTCAGAGCTTGGTATATGTTGTTCCAAGATTTTCTAGCTTTCGGAGTCTGGGTGAAATGTTTGCAAAGATCCTAATTTACTTCTAGCGATGTGTAACCTGATTCCTTTCTCTTGTGGCTTTAAAATTTCTCTCCTTATTCTGTATGCCAGGCATTTGCATTATAATGTGTCCTGGTGTGGATCTGTTGTGATTTTGTAGATTTGGTGTCCTGTAAGCCTCTTGTATTTGATTTTCCAACTTATTCTTCATGTTTGGAAATTTTTCTGATATTATTTCATTGAATAGGTTGTTCATTCCTTTGGTTTGAAACACTATGCCTTCCTCTATTCCAATAATTCTTAAATCTGCTCTTTTTATGTAATCTCATAATTCTTGAATGTTCTTTTCGTGGTTTCTTACCATCTTCACTGTGTGGTCAACATTCTTTTCAAGATTATATATTTTTTCTTCATTGTTTGAAGTCCTGTCTTCAAAGTGACCTAATCTGTTTTGGTGTTTTCTATTGAGTTTTTAATTTGGTTTATAGTTTCTTTCATTTCAAAGATTTTGTTGATTTTTTTTTTCAGAACCTCTACCTCTTTATTGAAGTAAACTTTTGTTTCCTGTACTTGGTTATGTAGCTCTTTATGGAAATGATCTTTAGCTGCCTGTATTTGCATTCTTATATCATCCTTTAATTCACAAAACATTTTAACTATGTAAATCCTGAACTCCTTCTCTGTCATTTCTTCTGTTTTGCTGGCCATGGATTGTAATCATATAGTATCTTGGTTTGTCTGGGGCACTTTCTTCCCTTGTTTTTGCATGTTGTTCGTATGTCTTCCCTTTTAGAGTGTGGATCCGAGGCATTACAGTTTTTACTCTATAGGCTTATAGTGTTCCTGCAGGGTCCCAATACCTCTCCTTTATTTTGCTTCTAAGCCAGAGCTGGTGTCCCATGATGGGAGTTGCCCCAACAAAAGATGGTAACAGAGGTGTCCCAAGATGGAGGTGGCTGCTTTCAGCAATGGGGTGTCAGGTTCAGTGGGGCTGGGCAGTGACATTGAGTGTTCAGAGATTCAGCTCTATGGCATGCAGCATTGTGGTTGGCAGTTGTTTCCAGGCTCTGTGCGGTGTCTCTAGATGCAAGCTAATGTGTGTAGTGGACTACGGCAATGGTTGAAGTGTCCTAAGATGGAGGCAACTGGGAGAGTTAATGTTAACTTTCAGAGACACATTATTCCCACTACTAGAATCCCAGTTCACAAAGCAACACAAAATTCAGCCTCCCTAGAGCCTACCATTTTGGATTCTGATTTCATTGTTTCTTATACACAGAAAGAATTAATGTTTTCAATCTGTTGGTTCCAAAATTCACAACTAATGACTTTGCCCTTCTGAAAATCCAAGCATCATATCTGCAATCCAACTAGCAGAAAATAAAACAAACAAATGACCAAATAACCAAACATATATTTAAAATACACTTAAAGGACATTTCAAGTCAACAGAGTACATTTAATTTCTTATATTCTAGGATTTACACTTTTAAGCTCCTATAAAGTACTGTAAATATAAACAATCAGGTGTCGAGATAGAAATTAATGATGTTATTTGAAAGAACAAAAGGAATAGCACATAATAAAGAGGGAAACAGGGAGTCTTTGCCACAATTCTCCATTTTGAAGAGTGTCTTATGATCTATGATTATTTATTTCAATGTTAATTTTAGTTCTTCTGTCCATGATTATATCTAGGCCTAATGTGATGATTTTTATATTACTGCTTCTTAAAGTATTGATGGTTTTAATTGTCAAATATTGTATGTTTCAATTTATGAGTGTTGTTTAGTAAATAACTACATTAGTTAACTTACTTTAGCAAATTCCTGCTACCCTAAAACAATCTTATCACACTATATATAATTTAGCATAAGTGGATCACCTTTTGCCATATTCCCTAATTTTCATGTAATTATGAAACTGTACAATGAATCAAAATATCAATTTTTCAAGTGCAATCATATAAAGAGGAGTAAGTGTATAGTGACCAATCATTATAGCAGTTTGTCCATTTATCTATAATAGAATATTTTAGCAAGTCATCCTGAAGTATTTAACCTAAAGTCTTATTAGTATTGTTTCAGACATTACCACCTGCTAAACTGTAATTTTTTTTTTCATTAGTAGCTATTCTTGATCAATGGTTTTATATAAAACTGTCTCAGATCTTTAGATTTTGCCCAGAAGGAATCATAAAAATTACAACTCACTCAATTGTATTTTAGTGAAATGATTGCTAAGGATATTAATTACATGAAGAGAAAAGAAACTACTTAAAAGTAGTATTTGAGATGTTTAGAGTTATGCATTGCTTGCTAAAATATTCTTTAACATAAAAAGTAATTGAACATTTACATTATGTGACTAAATGAACAACAACTATTTATTCTTTGATGCATCTGAATATTAAAGGAAAATATTTTTTATTCCTTAAAAGATAATTTTAAACATCCATATTTGTAATTGTGATTTAAATTGGGGTCTATAAATTATACACACACTGACACACATCTCCAGAAATAGCCCTATTTGGTGATTAAAGTATAAAATTCTTATTACAAAGAAAGAATAACTTCTAAATGTAGAAAAAGCATAATTGCATTAAATGTATTATTGACAAAAACAGATTGTCTCACTGACACAATAGAAGCTATTTATGTGATAGTAATTAGTTTTAACTGTTATGATTAGTATACAGTGTGATAATGGCTTAAAAGCCATCTTAGGGTAAATAATATTAATGCACAAAGAAGCAGAAAAACTCTGGTCAATTCAGATGTGCATTGGTAAATCTCTTTCTTCATCATTAAATAAGCACAAAATTAGAATGAGTTCATAAGATGAAATGACAGTCTGACAGGAGACATGGTTAAAATGAAAATGTTTCATAATTATACTTTATAGCATTAATCTGTGTGTACAACATCTAAGAGTACTTAAGTTTCCATACATTTCTTTTCAAACAAAAAGAGCACAAGTATATATGGAATGGTTAGATACTTTTCTTCTATGGTTATTCAACAAGTAGTGAAACTTTGAGCACACTTTTTTTTTCTTTCTCTAGTAGTGTAGAAAAAATAGCAAACAAATCTTATTAATGTCACTGTGATTTTGCACATCTGAGAATCTATAGCATGATTTTTGAGTTTTTTGACACTTTTGCTTCAAGTAGACTTATCAAGAAGTTTGAAGTAGTAAATCACTTTATCTAAGGATTTGGAAGAGTTCCATAAGAAATTGGCCCATAAAAATGCCAAAGCCAATTGCTGTGATTAATAAATCATTTGAACTGGGCATAGTATTTTAAATGAAATTTACTTTAGAATTCTCTAACAAATCAATTATTCTTACTTTGTATTGCTCTTTTCATATGGTCTATCTATATATTTACATATACATGTGTGTATATTCTCAGAAATACATATACATACATATTTTCAATCTTTATGAGAGATTTACCAGCAAGAAATAGATAGCTTATACAAAAGGGCTACCTAGAAACTAACTAACTATATAACTAACTAACTAGCTATATATAGATGGACACAGTACCTTTGTTTTACTTATTTATCTTTATGTATCTTTATGTAGTGATGAGGATTGAACCCAGTGCCTCACACATGCTAGGCAAGCACTCTACCACTGAACTATACAACCCCAGAGCTGGATATAATTTTTATAATGGGAATATTTAACAAAAGTGTGAACAAGATTAAAGAAAACCAATTGAGAATGATGAAGCAACATGTAGCAAAAGAAAAAAAAATCCATTAGTATCCCCAGGCTTAAAGAGATTAAAATATGTGGTTTTCAGATTTGGGAGAGCTCAAGAACTCTAACAAGAGGAGTCTTCTCTGGTATTAACTACTTTTTTCTGAAGATGGATTAACCCTTCAATGGGTTAATCTCATTGCCTGATTAAAAGAGAAGTTTAATACAGATATCATGGTCTGTCTTCCAAGATAGAGTGTGTTTGTAACATTGTTTTCACATGCACTATGTCTTTTTTTAGAAGTAATTAAAACAAATGAGAGTAACTTATGAACAAAAAACAAACAATAATAACAATAACAAACAACACATATCTGTTGTTGAACCTTAATTAAATTGGGATAAATTCCAAGAACAAAGATTGAGTTCAAGAGAAAATTTGAGATTAATATTATTAAATCTCTTTCTCTGTTCATATGCCATCTTATTTGCTATTTCTGATAATTTCTCTAGAAAGATTTCCTTATATGGCTGCCATGATGGCCACTGCATGAACTCTGCTGTCAATTTAGGAACCTCAAGAGTAAATGTTACTTTACCAAAATCTACCTAAAGGGAAATTAATAGACCTCAACTAGGTAGTTTATTCAGAGAAATAGTTTTATGTTTTGAGAAGTGGACATCATATAAATCACAGATGGGCAAAAGTCTTACACATTTTGTATGAAACCATTTACATAGATTTACAACAAAAGAAGTACTTAGCTAATAGGTTAAGTTCTTAATCTGCTTAAGTTCTTTCCTCAACTTCAACCACTTCTGGTACTAATACTAGTTCATTGGGGCTGGATCTATAGCTCAGTGGTAGAGTGTTTGCCTCATTCATATGAGGCACTGGGTTCATTCCTCAGCACCACTGGCATATATATATATATATATATATATATATATATATATATATATATATATATATATATATGAAATACTAATTCATGTTACCTCTGATATCAAAAAAATAAAATTTAGCATCTCAATTTCTGTCTCCCATTTGCAAACCTTCTGACTCTTTTGATTTAGATCTCTCAAATTGATTAAAGTCTCTTCAAACATTATCAAGTCTCAAATACATGAAACATTCCATCATTATTCCATAAATATTCTCAGGGATCCTCTAGGTTCTGTCTCATGCATTTTGGACTGTCTAGTATAATCATTTTACATATACTTTGTGTAATCCTTAACTGTATTATTTCTCTTATCCTCCTTTGTAATAATCTGGAATTACCTGTACCCTAAATGATCTCAATTGAATTTTTATTTGTAAGCAGGTTTTTCTAGATAAAGTTAGCATATTTTTCCTATTAAAATAAGCCTCCGTTCACCCATTTTAATATGACTAGGAAGCACAGTCAGGAAGCCTTGTAGCTACTCCAGTTGAGTGAGCAGTCAGGCTGAGGCAGGAGGACCACAAGTTAAAAACTAGCTTCAGCAAAAGCAAGGCATTAAGCAACTCAGAGAGTCTCTAAATAAAATACAAAATAGGGCTGGGATGTGGCTCAGTGGTTGAGTGCCCCTGAGTTCAATCCCTGGTACCAAAATAAATAGAGAGAAATGATATTGAGCTAAATTTTTCATATTTTACAAGTTTTGAAAAACTATTTCTTATTAAATAAAAGTGGCTGCCAGACCTGATTTGCTGATTCAAGAAACTTTCCCGTCAAACTAATTTTATTTCGTAGGACTGCACTTGTGTTCCAAGACAATTAGGATTTGAAAATGCTATTAAATACTGGAAGTTAGTCCATCTTCCTTCAAACTGTCTTCTAGCCAAGTGTAGTTGGCTTAGTCATGGAAAAATGATTCCAACTACAAAGAATATGTTTCCTTTTTTACAAAATTTTTTGAAGTATCATCTGACTCTTAATGCATTCTAGATATTTTTATATATTTCTCTATAAATTATTTCTGCCTTTTAAAAATGCGTATTGGATAATTACACACCTTCAAAAATCATTACAACTGAAGAATGTTTCAAAATGAAAGCTCATCTCATACTGTAGCAGTAAAAGTTAAGCTCTCTTTCTGCCATATTTGCTGAGATTTCCAACTCCCTTGGCATGTAATGTTCCACAGAATAAATACCAAAAGAGATAAATCTTGATTAATCAAAATTGAGCGTTCATTTGGCCCAACTGAAAACTAAAGTCAGTTTTTATAAAAAATAAAATAGAGATGCTTTTGGCTAGCAATGTTAGATGATAATTAATTCTAATTTAGATTATAGCAAAGACCTTATTACTTTCAGTGAGCTGAAGGATTTATTCTAGATTTCTTTGAAAAGCTTTAGATGTTATCATTTCAATGGATATTAGTCCAGGCATATTGAATTTCAGTTTGGTAAGATCCTTCCAGTTTTTAGAGAAAATTTTAATCCATGTATATATGCATGGATTTTTACGAAAAATAAGTTAAGTATATTCTAAATAAGCAAACAAAATAATGGAGTTTTTTGTTTTCATGGTGCTGGGATTAAACCCAGGGTCATGCACATGTTAGGCAAGCCTTCTATCACTGAGCCACTCCCAGCAACTGCTGGAGTGTGTTTTGATAGCAATATATACAATTAAATAGCTAAGCCAATGTTTGGGGTTTTTTGCTCTATAATTGATCCAAATACAAGATGTTTTACCTCACATTAAATTATAACATTTATTTAAACTTTGTTTTTCCTTAGAGTAAATTATTAAATTGGAAAATAATTTCTTTTATATTTAACTTTAATTGATTCCTATTTCTATGTTTTTTGTCTTAGAGTGGAAGAAAAATATAAATGTGAAATTATGGAAATTTCACACTAGTATTTGTTTGCTTTAGATTTTTAAGTTTTCTTATTTCATTTTAATTTCTTTTGTTTAATCAGGAGCCTCAGAACTTGATATGTAATATTTTTGCTACTGGCAGGAAACCATAGATCATTATTTTTTGTTTCACTTCCTATGAGAAAAGAACAAAACTTTCTTCAGTATTTCCACTGGCATAAAAGTATTTACTACACCTTTATTGAAGTTTCTAAGGCCAAATTTTAGGGTATGAAAATAGTAATACTGTTAGTGAGTTTTGCTAATCTTTATCTTCTCCTTCTCTTTCTCAAACATAGGATTCATTCCCTTATTCTACAAATGTTTATTGAGTACTTATTATATCCTAAATTTTATTTTTTATTTATTAACAAAGAACTGATTATACAAAGACATTGTTTTTACTCCTGGAGCAAAATATTTGAGAATTAGACTGAAAGCTTTCCATACATTGCCAGAACAATGAGTTACACCTGGGTCTTACTCTCCCAGTAGGTAGGAATTAAAAAAAAAAAAAAGACTTTAAAATGTCAATGACTCTCTCCCTAACACAAGGGTTTCATAACTTCCAACAGAACTAAGAAACCCAGCTATATTAATATCCTCAGATGCTCAGCACTAGATTATCTATAATTACTGAAGTACTGACTCCTCATGTAAAGACCTCTTTGTACTCAATTATCTGTATTTTTCCACATCAACAGGATTGTTTTCTGTTGCCTCACTAATGGGATATGCAAAGAGGGAAGGATTCCCTCTAAAATTAAAGTCACCCATTCCTAGTAGAAGCCCAGACCTGAAAAACATTCCCCATGGGATTTTGCCACATATATTAGCCAAGATTCACCAAAGAAACTGACAGTAAGAGAGATAGATACAGGTAGAGATATGTGTTTATATATTCATATATGCATGCATATATACATGGATTAATGTTTTGGATGATCTCATTCATTATAAATAGCCACATATATACCATTTGTAGTATTCATTTGTTCTGAAATCTGAGTGTTCCAGTGGAATCACTATTTTTTTTTAAATAAATACTTCAGTATTACTCTTATTGCATATTTGTAGGTAAAAGTTTCTATCCAGTGTTCATTGTCTGAAACAACATTCATTAAGTATAATTTCTGAAGGATATCTTCATTTGATACTGAATTCTAGATTGTTAATTATTTTCCCTCACCTTTTAAAGATATCTTTCTATTGTCTTTTGCATAATATTTTTTTTCCTTTGAAAGGTTAACTGTGCCTTATAGAATTCAAAATTAATGTCTCCTATAACTTAACCTCTACTTTGACTGATCTTTTACAAGATTGTCTCATTTAGTTTGTTTGTTGGGTTTTTGTTGTTATTGTTGTTGTTGTTGTTTGTTTGTTTTTTGGTATTGGGGATTGAATTTAGGAGAACTTAACCACTGAGCCACATCCCTAGCCCTCTTTTGTATTTCATTTAGAGACCGGGTCTCAATTAGTGCCTCACCATTTCTGAGGCTGGCTTGGATCTCTCAAGCCTCTTGCCTCCACCTCCCAAGTTACTGGGATTACAGGCATGCACCACCATGCCCAACTTCATCTTATTTTCTATAATAGGAAATGTGGTGAACATTTAAGAAAATATACCTTCATAATTTATTTCTATTTTGAATTTTCATATATGTCAAAGAGCTTCAGAATCAAGCTGACTTAATAAGCCTGGATAATAATATCAACCTATTAGTAATATCAGGATAAAAGAATTTGTCAAGAAATAAATATTCAAAAGAAATTCTGATTACCATTACTCATGTGTCACCCTCCCCCCAGCAAATCATAAGTAAAATGACCATTATTATTATACAAATGCATTGTGTCTATAGTGGTTTTCTTTGACACATTACAAAGTAAATATTCTTCATATTTTAAAAAACTTGGCAAAGATTTATTGTTCTTTAAAGCTTCTTAATGTAGTAATATACCCCATAATTTTGATTTATCTAATTATCTATGTGACAGACACACACTTATTTCTTTATTTCTTAAGTAAATTAAAATAATTTATTGACTTGAATATTTATGTAGCTACATCAATAATATTAGGTTACTATTATATCAGAAACCCACACTGAATTGTTTCTTCTCATAGCTAGACTATTGTTTTAAAAATAATAACTCAAGCAATGAATGATAATATTTCCTCCTGAGAATAAGATATTTACTTTTTTTCTCTTCACCAAAATCTAAAATAAAAACTTTAAGAAAACATACTGCATTCTAATATGTGAAATCATCACATCTGCACACTTTAATCTGAGAAAATATTATTTAACAAATTGATGATTTTCATTATTGCAAGGACGAAGCTCTAGGTTCAAATGAATACATGTACCAAGAAATGAACAACTGGAATTAAAGATGCAGAGAGAAAAGTGTCAGCATACACACACACACCCACACACACACACACACACAAAAGTAATGGATTAATGCCTGAAAATTTAGAAGTCCAGAACCTCTGTCTTTCCTCAATGTCATTTAAAACAAACCTGTAAAATTCAATTTAAATCTCATTTCTACAATAATTGTGCTACCATAACTTTCTTAATTATCAGACTCCATCAATAGATCATTTATCAAAATGGACATGCAATTTTAAAAAAACACATTTTAAAAAGTTTAATTCAGAATGGGTGCAGAGTTTTTGATACTAAATGAAGACACACATATAGATACTCTCAAAGTGGCCTCATAAAAATTAGAAATTGTTTTGAGGTGTTTGCTAATATCATGAATGACCTATCCTTTACTTAGTATTTCAGAATTGCTTCAAACCAGTAAATTTTGTGTTTTCCACATGACCTTTCTATTAAGAACATAGGAAGTATTTTTAACATTCTTTCATCCATTATATGCAAACTTAATTAATTTAGTCCAAATGCCTGTACGAAAGGAAGCCCAAGACTTGACAGTTTTGCAAATAATTTGCATGAGAATTGCATGCAATAACTATATGGGGCTCCCATTGTTTCTCACTTTCTATATTTGGGCGAAAAATAAACATATGGTGTAAGGAGAAGATAGTTTGTGACAAAAAGAGCTAAGATATAAAAATTTTCTTATTTCCCACAATAAATTATGAGAATATATTATTTTCACAATTTACTAACAGGAAATCAAATTATGCAACACTTGACTATACAACTATATAATTAAGGAAGTCTAAGGTTGCTGAAATACCAGGAATTCTGAGACTGAGAATTTCACTGCATGCCATCATGGAGACTCCAAGTCAAGGAAAATAAATGAAGGCCATTCAGGGAATCAGCAACTTGATAATATTAAAAAACCAACAAGAAGTTATGAATGACCACCAGTGGCAGAAAAAATATCAGGCTTCTGTAATATAATCTGTGTAAAAACAAACAAACAAACAAAAAAGCAGAGGGAATCTTGTAGTCAAGTTCTTAGGCCAAGCATAAACCAAAGTACAAAAAAAAAAAGAATATAGTACAAAATATCTGACAAACTCTATTGGTTCAGATGAAGAATAGTTTATACCAATTCCTTAGTAAGAAGGAGAGCGATTATATGAATACATTCTTTATACTGCCTCGTAATTAGATATATGTGGAAGTTAACTGTCAAACAATGGAAGATAAATGGTTTGGTATTACATCATGAGAGACAAAGTTTTGATGTTATGAATTCAAAGGAAGGAAACATCTTTAGAGTTTTAAACTTCAAAGAAAACTTGGTTTAAAAAAGAGAGAAAATCTGTTGATCTATAGATACATGAACAGAAAGTAGGGTATTTATAAGTATAAAGCACTTTTAGGAAACAATGATTAGATTTTCCTCAATAGCCATCAAGGTTTAATCTAATGATTCAGCAAAGGTCTTTCTTTGGACTGTCTCTAGTATACAAAGAGTTTAGTATGGGGTTATTTGGTTCTCAGAATCAAATGGACTGGATATAGACTGTCGAGGCTCTTTTTAATAGAGTTGACACTTGATACCTGGGTCTAATCAGGGCATCCTATTTTCAAAGGAATAGAGTAAGGCTGGGTCAGTGTTTTTGTGTCAGCAATTTGGTTGTCTGGAAAGCTAAGCTACAGAAGGAGTGGCTGAAGAAAGTGGATGCTTTGATGAAGTCTTTACATAAAAACCTTTTATCCTGGCTATCTAAGAGCTAAAACCTTTCTGGTTTTATAAGATCTGTGTGGACTTGGTGCCTGGAAGAGTACAGACCAATCATTCAGCCTCAAGCATTTAATGTCAACTTTGAACTAGAGACCAGTGTTTCCTGGTGGGAGTGAGCATTTGGCTCAGAATGATTGATGTACAAATTGACTGGTGAATAAAATTTAGTATGTAAGTAAACCACTAAAAGGCATAGTGGGAAATTTTCACTCAACCTCATGAAATTCATAGTTTTCTAGATTAAGCTACCTCTCTTACTCAGAAATGGAAATCAACCATCCATCTTATGTTTTTCCAGAGGCAATGGAAATATAGTGGGATTTAAAATAAGACAAATTGCAGTTTGTATAAGTCATCCTCCACTTAGCTCCTGTATGAAATTCATTCACTATTCACTGCAATAATATATTTTGACTTGGAAAAATACTGTTTATCTCAAGCTAAACACAATGACTAAAAAGAGTACTTTATCGATCCTTCTAGCATTATTTATTACGTGTCCATTCTGAGCTCTGAACTGCTCAAGACTCTGATGATATTTCCATGTATTTACTTATAATGCAGTTCTTGTTTATACAGCTTAGGTTCTATTTCTCAAATAATTGGTGGCATATTTAGGATAAGAGACTGATAAAAAATACAAAATAAAAACACATAAAATAAAAGGTTTTCATGTATTCAAAAAAAAAAAAGAAAAGAAAAAGAAAAAGAAAGCTATTTGGCTATAAAACAATTCTCTATATCCATCTATATCCCAAATAAGAAAAGCAACAAATTTCTGACTACCTTAAATTAAAATTAGATAAATGTACACTTGTAATGCATGATTAATTTAGTCCATGAACCCATATAAAATAGCATTGTAGAGAATGATATATGAACATAAAGTTATGGCTTTCTTCTAGTCATATTTTATGAAGCAGTTTTCTTAAATCTTTCATGTGAACCCTGGACATCACTGTCAGGACACCACAGCAGCCTCTTTATGAGTCACCAAGCACAGTTTTCTAAAGCACATCATCTTCCCTTCTGTCTGTTTTCTGAAATACAGCATTTTAAAAAATTCTTTATGATGCTGTCACTGGAAATTTCATCCCAAGCCATCATGGTAGAAGTATTGTTTCTCACCCTTGATTCCCCGCCCCCCATTCTTGAGGTAAAAGTTTTATCTGTAAAATGCTTCCATCTATGACTTTTTCAAAAGTTATTTTTAAACGGGCCAGTTTTGTTAGTATCCAAAACTGATAGTTGCAATGTCCCAAATTTATAAATAACTTCAAAAAATCATAAAATGTTTTTCCCTTAAAAGAAAAAAAAACTCTATTAAGGTGAGCCATAAAAAATAAAATCCTAAGTCAGAAAATGATTAAGAAATATTTATTTCTCAAAAATATTTATTTTTCAAAATACTATTTGAAAATGAGACTGAAAATGGTCACAAAATATAAGAAATTTAAGTAGAAGATTTTGTTTTCCTAAGATATGTGTTGGATAAAAAAAAAAAAAGAAAAAAAAAAAACTTTCCATACTATTTGTGCCTATATGGTACACAGTGATCACCCATTATGTGAGTCTGACATGCTTTACAGGGGAGTTCAGTTTACAAATGAGGATCCAGCCTGAGGAAACCTGTGCCCAGGTACATTACAGTGCACAATTAGATCACAATACTACAAAGAGGTTTGTAAGGAGGGCACATCAGGTTCCGGAGGAGAGGGGATGGCAGAAAAGAACTGAGTGAACAGTAGGAAATCAAAGTGGGCTTGGTGCACCATGCAAAGTAATTTTTGCTTCAGTGTCACACAATAAGGAATCCCTGAGGGTTTATACAGAGAAGTAACATAAGCAGACCTGACTGATAATGTGGAAAAAAGGAGGAAGATGTCTAAAACTGGAGTCACAGAATAAACTAGGAATAGACCAGGTAAAAGATTATGAAGGGTTAACATCAGAGGCTGACATAGGCATGGGGAATGGGAAAAGCAACTATGGCCATTTGTAAGGTACTCTGACATTATTTAGTAAAATAGCGACTATCTGTAATAAGGGATATTGAAATAGAGCTAAAGAATATCAGCTTCCACTAACTTCATATTGGTGTTTTTCTTGTGCCCCCCATTATCTGTAAAATGGAAATATTAATGTTGGTTTTATAAAGTTTAAGAAAAAAAGCAAATAAGACTGTGTTTAAAACTCTTCTCAGAATGCGTGGCTCACAGTAGTATTCGATGAATATTAGCTTCCTCAAATAATTTGATTTTTTAAGGCCCTTACTACATTCTACTTTATTCAATTGTCATTTGACAAAATATTTCTCTGTAATAATGTCAAATGAATGTTTTGAGAATCATAACAATGACATTTTGTAGAATAAATAAATAAACATATCGAGCAGATGACTGTGTCAGATTAGGGATTACTTTACCAATGGAGTAGATTGGAGCAAGATAAATTTATACAAAGAAAGTTGCAAATGAGGAAGTTCAAAAATAATATCCCAATTTACTTTGATTAAATTTAATATTGATCATAGAGTGTTATTGAAGAGAAAGTACATTGATCTGATTTTTTATAAATTAGGAGTTACATCTACATGGAGCATGTAAAATTCATTAGATTTTTTAAAAACCAGAAAATGACACCATCAAAAATATTTAAATGTTATATTAATATCACTTCTCAGTGATAGTTTTTTTTGTTTGTTTGTTTGTTTTTTTAGAAATCTACATTTTTGTAATGTAGTTAAAAATGAGGGACAACCAAGCACAGCAGTTTATGTGTACTTGTGATCCCAGGGACTGGATAGGCTGAGGAAGGAGGATCACAAGTTTGGGATTGGCATAGACAACATAGACAGTTCTTGCCTCAAAAGAAAAGTAAAAAAGGGCTGAGAATTACGGTCAGTAGTAGAGTGCAATCCTAGCACACAGGAGATCCTGAGTAATCCCCCGTACAGGAGAAAAAACAAAAAATATGCTGGATGCATGCTTACATTGAAATTTTTCTTAGTTATGAGGAAATATTACTTGTACTGCTCTTTAGTAAATTGTTACTACAAATTAAAGGGTTTTACTTTGTATTATTCTATTAGTAAAAACATGTAAATTATCAAAGATTCCCTGTTTTAGAATTTTTTTAAAAAAACATTCTTTTTAAAAAAACATTTATTTAATTTATGTATTTTTATACAGTGCTAAAAATTGAGCCCAGTACCTCATATGTACTATGAAAGCACTCTACTATTGATTCTCAACCCCAGACTCCCCTATATTAGAATCTTGAAGGACAATATTGCACATTCATTCTCCTGAGTATTGTACTACAAATGTCTTCCATTTTGTTTCTAAATAGTAGTAAATTTATTTCTTCTTCTATAAATATTTATTGAGGTTCTCTTTTATGCCAATTGTATTTTGGCATTGTAATATATGCAATGAGAACTATCCTAGGCAGTTTATGCTGCTATAACAAATTACCACAGACTGAGGAGGCCAGTTATGCCAAGATCAGGCTCAGCAGATTCAGTATTTCTGGTGAGGTCACACTTACTGGTTTACAAATGTCTGTCATCTCATTTATCAACACATGGGTAAAATGAGTATCTTTACAAGAACATTAATCCCATTGATGAAGGTTCTGTCCCCTTGACCTAATTACTTCCCAAAGGAATCACCTCCTAATACCATCATATTGAGGGTTAGGATTTCAACATATGATGTTTGGGGAACACCACATTCAAACCTTAACAAGTACTTTATAACATTATCTCATCTTACTTTACAACAACCTCACACAGTATATGGTGCTTCTGCTTTACAGAGTAGAAAGCTAAGCGATGTTGCATGTGTAATACAAACAAAGGTCACAGCATTGTTGTGTGTAGAAGCCATCCAAGTGCTGTCCCCCTGGGGCCCGCATAGGGTTAAATCATCTTTCTGATTATGAAGATCACAGGTTTTTTTTTGTTGTTGTTGTTGTTTGTTTGTTTAGTTGTAGATGGACACAATACCTTTATTTTATTTATTTATTTTCATGTGGTGCTGAGGATCGAATCCAGTGCCTCATACTTGCAAAGCAAGTGCTCTGCCACTGAGCCACAATCCCAGCCTGTAAAGATAACATTCTTAATGAACAATAGGTATGTTTGTTTAGTCCCTCAAGTGTTCATTTGTTTTAACAAACATTTACATGGGGTTTCCTTTTAGCATCTCTTCAATTTCAAGGAAAAAATAAATGAAAGAGAAGTACCCACAGTTGTTTGCATGTTAACTAAATATACCCTTTTCTTCATATTTTCATGCACCATACCATTTCATTTGAGACCCTGTGAAATTATATATCTAAATAAATTCACTATGATTTATGTATTAACTGTCCATATCATTTCATTTGAAATTGTGTTCATGCATGACTATATCAATGGTTTTGCTTTTTTTGGTTTATCAATGTGTGTGTTTTAACAAACTCAGTTATTGGATCCTTTACTGACTTTTACAAAATGCTGTTCCAAAACCTCAGAAATACTGATTGTCACAATGTATATTTGTCCTACACTTTATCCCTGCATCTGTCCCCACTTTCCATGCCACAGGAAGCAGATGTCATAAACAAAGAAATTTGGTGGCAATCAAAGCTCTAGCAATGTTCTGTGCTAGACATCAAACTTCTGTTGTCTCTGAATGTGACCTTGTCTTCTGTTCAAGCACATTATTTCTATCTCACCCAGAATCATAAAAGTTAAATTAGGGGCAATTTTGCTGAACCAGGTTTACCTTGTACCCTGTTAGCTTCATCAAATCTAGTATTAAGGATACCTAGTAAAGATAAGAATAATATTCCCTTTTCTGACTAAATGAAATTCTTAATAGCTATTTTATTCTAAAATAGCTCAAGCATCTATTAAGATGCTTTCCAACAGCTAATTCTCCAGGACCCTCTAAGATACATTGATATTTCCAAAGAATAATCTTCAAATTAGAGAACATAGTAAGATATAATTCATTCAAACAAATTCATTTATGTAGTGCCTATAGTATATCAAATCCCAAATACAGTGCTAGTTTTATTACTGATTTTATTCACTCATTTTCTACTCATTGTCTGTCCTCTTGTTCATGATCTACTCCATAAAGTCAGGGACACTGTGTTTCATCGTTATCACTCTGAAACCTAAAACCCACTGTGTTTGGGACATAGTAAGCATTCAATGTTGATAATTTTTTTAAAGTAAATAATTCAAAATTGCCTCTGTCATTATATCATCCTTCTTTACCACTATGTCTAAACTTAAAGCTTGGTACCATACGAGCTTGGAATAATGATAAAATAACTATCCAAAGTAATGAAAGTATTCATTAATAGTCAGTGGATTAATTGCCAGCTTTCAAAACTTAAAAATGGCTGATTACATTTGCTATATAACTAATTTTTTATTCTAAGGAATAATTGTAAATGGTAATATAGAGGAGTTAAAGTGTTTGAGAAAAATTTAAAAGGCATTCTTGAAACACCAGTTATAATTCAAAATGAATTATTTAACACCACTATAACAAATGTAAACTGGGTAATCAAATTGGGTCAATAATTATTCTGATTCTTAGTAAAGGTTGATGTTTACTTTGAAGCATTACAATGGTAACCTAATATAATGAATGCAAGTAGCAATGATGTGCTAAAATTGCTTGGAACAAAGCCCCAATTTTTTTTTTCATAAAGCAAAATAATAATAATAACAATAATGATAATAATGTATATATATTGTTATAATGGAACAATAAAGGTAACCTAAAAAAAAAACTGCTGTTCTTGTAGTTAGGTGATATTTGTGTTTTTAATTTAACAAAGAAAAGTATTACCTTTGTAATGAAATAAGCATATTTATTTATTTATTTTAAGAGATAGAGAATTTTAATATTTATTTATTTATTTTTAGTTTTCGGTGGACACAACATCTTTGTTTGTATGTGGTGCTGAGGATTGAACCCGGGCCGCACACATGCCAGGCCAGCGCGCTACCACTTGAGCAACATCCCCAGGCCCAGCATATTTAATTTTCAGTCCTGGTCAATATATTTTAAAGTTATTTATAAATTCATAACATTCCTAAAGGAAATTAATCCAAGTAGGTTATTGGGACAGAGGCAATTTTGAATTATTTACTTTAAAACAATCAGCCATTTTTTTTCTTGTACAATTTTCCAGAATCTAAGACACAATTTAAGTTTAAAAGGATACATATGAGTGTATCCTTTTCTCCACATCGTCACCAACATTTATTGTTACTTGAATTCTTGAAAATTGCCCTTCCGACTAGGATGAGATAAAATTTCAGTGTAGTTTGAATTTCCATTTTTTTTAGTTGCTAGAGATGTTGAATATTTTTTCATAAATGTATTGGCCATTTGCATTTCTTCTTTTGAGATGTGTTTGTTCAGTTCCTTTATCCACTTATTGATTGGGTTATTTGGGTTTTTTGAGTTTTTGTACATTTGGTAATTAACAACCTATCTGAAGTGCAATTGGCAAAGATTTTCTCCCATCCTGTAGGAATTTTTCCTTTGCTGTGAAGAAGCTGTTTAGTTTTATGTCATCCATTTAATGATTTTTCACTTTACTTTCTGCACTTTAGGATTATTCTTAAGAAATTTAGTTCATGAGCCATTATGTTGGGAGATGGGCCTACAATTTTTTCCAGTATGTGCTGGGTTTCTGGTCTAATTCCTAAGTCTTTGATCCACTTTGAGTTGAGTTTTGTTCAGGGTGAGAGATAGGGGTTAAATTTCATTCTGTTACATATAAATTTCTACTTTTACCAGCACCATACATTGAAGAAGCTACCTTTTCTTTAATGTATATTTTGGCACCTTTGTCTATTATAAGGTAATTGTATTTATGTGGACTTGTTTCTGTGTTTTTATTCTCTTCCATTGGTCTTCATATCTGCTTTGGTGCCAATATCATGCTGTTTTGTTACTATAGGTCTGTAGTATAATTAAATGTCTGGTGTTGTAATGCCTCCTGCTTTGGTTTTCTGGCTAAGAATTGTTTTGGCTGTTGTGGGCTTCTGATTTTCTAAATGAATTTCATGGCTGCTATTTTCTATTTTTATGGAAAACATTATTGGAATTTTGATAGGAATTGCATCAAATCTGTATAGTGATTTTGGTAATATGGCCATTTGACAATATTAATTCTGCCTATTCAAGAACAAAAGAGTTCGTTCCATCTTCTTTTTTTTTCTTTCCATTCCTTTTTTTTATTGGTTGTTCAAAACATTACAAAGCTCTTGACATATCATATTTCATACTTTAGATTCAAGTGGGATATGAACTCCCATTTTTACCCCAAATACAGATTGCAGAATCACAAGGATTACACATCCACATTTTTACATAATGCCCTATTAGTAACTGTTGTATTCTGCTACCTTTCCTATCCTCTACTATCCCCCCTCCCCTCCCCTCCCATCTTCTCTCTCTACCCCATCTACTGTAATTCATTTCTCTCCTTGTTTTTTTTCCCATTCCCCTCACAACCTCTTATATGTAATTTTGTATAACAATGAGGGTCTCCTTCCATTTCCATGCAATTTCCCTTTTCTCTACCTTTCCCTCCCACCTTATGTCTCTGTTTAATGTTAATCTTTTCCTCCTGCTCTTCCTCCCTGCTCTGTTCTTAGTTGCTCTCATTATATCAAAGAAGACATTTGGCATTTGTTTTTTTAGGGATTGGCTAGCTTCACTTAGCATAATCTGCTCTAATGCCATCCATTTCCCTGCAAATTCCATGATTTTGTCATTTTTTTAGTGCTGCATAATACTCCATTGTGTATAAATGCCACATTTTTTT
>NW_025999943.1:1184501-1195681 GCF_001458135.2 Marmota marmota marmota | reverse complement strand
CCTTCAATTTTTCTCCATTCAGAATGATGCTAGCCTGAGGCTTAGCATAGATAGCTTTTACAATGTTGAGGTAAGTTCCTGTTATCCCTAGTTTTTCTAATGTTTTGAATATAAAGGGATGCTGTAGTTTGTCTAATGCTTTTTCTGCGTCTATCAAGATGATCATATGGTTCATCTCAAAGCCCTAGAAAAGGAAGAGCAAAACAACAGGAAATGTAGCAGAAGGCAAGAAATAATTAAAATCAGAGCAGAAATCAACGAAATTGAAATGAAATAAACTATTGAAAAAATTGACAAAACTAAAAGTTGGTTCTTCGAAAAAATAAATAAGATCGACAGGCCCTTGGCCATGCTAACGAAGAGAAGAAGAGAGAGAATTCAAATTACTAACTTACGGGATGAAAAAGGCAACATCACAACAGATACTACAGAAATACAGAAGATAATTAGGAATTATTTTGAAAAACCTATATTCCAATAAAATAGAAGATAGTGAAGACATCGATAAATTTCTTAAGTCGTATGATTTGCCCAGAATGAGTCAGGAGGATACACACAATTTGAACAGACCAATATCAATAGATGAAATAGAAGAAGCAATCAAAAGACTACCAACCAAGAAAAGCCCAGGACCGGATGAGTATACAGCAGAGTTTTACAAAACCTTTAAAGAATTAATACCAGTACTTTTCAAGTTATTTCAGGAAATAGAAAAAGAGGGAGCTCTTCCAAATTCATTCTATGAGGCCAACATCACCATGATTCCGAAACCAGACAAAGACACCTCAAAGAAAGAAAACTACAGACCAATATCTCTAATGAACCTAGATGCAAAATTCCTCAATAAAATTCTGGTGAATCGGATACAAAAACACATTGTTCCATCTTCTAAGTCCTTCCTTTATTTCTTTATTTAGTTTTCTGTAGTTTTCATTGTAGAGGTCCTTCTGTTGATTCTCAAGTAATTTTTTTTGAGGCTATTATCAAAGGGACAATTTTCCTAATTTCTCTTTCATCTGAATCTTCATTGGGGAATAGGAGCACAGTTGATTTACCAGTGTTAATTTTGTATCCTGCCACTTTGCTAATTCATTTATGAGTTCTAGACATTTTTTGATGGAGTGTTTTGGATCTTCTAAATATAGGATCATGTCATCAGCATTTAATACTGATCTTGCACTATGTAAACAGTAAACACATATTAATAATTTTAAATATAACTCTTTTATTTGGCAGGTAATTAATTTAGCAAATGGAAAACACCATGAAAAAAAACTCCCATGAATGGAAATTTTTAATATCATATTTCTTTTAAATAATTTTAAGTCTATATGTGTAAGTTACTCTGAATTTCATTATTTTTAGTGGGATCTTTAAACATTGTAGCAACACTTGTTAGAAGGCATAAATGTATCCTAGCTTGGTGGAACATGACTATAATCCAAGCAGCTTGGAAGGCTGAAGCAGGAGGATCACAAATTCAAATCTAGCCTCAGCAAATTAGCAAGGCCCTCAGCAACTTACTTAGAGACTTTGTCTCTAAATAAAAATATAAAAACAGGGCTGGGAATGTGACTCAATGTTTAAGTATGTCTGGAGTTGAATCCAGGTACAAAAAAAAAAAACATAACTGTATAAACCCATAGTGGAATTATTAATGTTTCCATATTTTGAGCCAATGGTCTCAGTTAATACTCCTTAAAAATAAAATCACAGAAATTTATGGGTGTTTTATATAATTTGATTTTTATTTCATTAATATGCATTTCTTCATAAAAATTCTAAAATTATTAGTGAAAGCAAAATGTGTAATTTTGCTACCCAAGCAAAGTAAAAATCAACAGAAGGACTGCAAGAAACTATATAGTAAGGAAAGTCATTGATAGTAACATAAGAATTCATGGTGGAATGTAATTAATAAATTATTTAAAAGAAATGCCCAGCTTACTCATTTTTGAAATGAATGGTATTTCTCTATGCTCCTCTTCTTTTTTTCATAGAAGAATAGAAAAACATGCTTGTGTAGACACGAAATCACATAGGCTTGGACACCCTTTCTGTTTGCAAAGTTCTTTAAAAAATGGGAGCTTACTCATAACAAGTCATGTCTAGTGTTGAATTCCTTTAAAGTGAATTAACTAGATTGCAAAAATGGCTGTAGGAAAGAATCTGACTATACTGAAAAAATAAAAATAAAAGGGCCTCCATGAATAAAACAAAAATCTAAAAGTATCTTTTATGCATCCCTGTGATCCAGAAAAAAAAAAAAAAGTAAAATTTTATAAAACCAGACCTCATTGGAAATAAGGGAATTCCCCTTAGGGAAGGTATGAGAATGTGGCTTCTATTGTTATTGTAGTGAAGGATCTTAGCAACTGCTTGTCTTTGTCTTCTAGAACATGTTTATGTTAAAGGTGTTTGGTTTAGAATAAAGATAAGATCCTGTAGTATAATCTATGCCACTAATAACATTAACAAAATAAAAATAGAATCATGCAGAATATTCCATACACATTATAAATTTGTGATAGAAATTTGTGTATTCTTCCAACACAAATAAATTTTATTCTGTTTCCAGAATTTAATTCAAAGATAGAGTAAATTAATGCATTCGTGTTGGAACATGAAAACTGTGATTAGCCAAGACACAAAAAGAAATATTGCCATAATATACAGAGTAAAATGAGTCATATGATTACACTTTTATCAAGTAATTTATGCCTCAATTCCTTCTGCAAAATATTCAGGAAATACAGTGTGGGAAGGCTTTGCTCTGTGTTTATGTTATAGATCTTCGTTCCTTCATATGCCTATATCTAAGCTTAGAAAATAGTTCCTTGAAATGATTTTAAATGGAACTTAAGGACGACTGTATGTTTATTTGGTTTTGTTACATTAATACATAACAGACTTTGTAGTTACAGTAAGACAAACCAATATCCAGGTGCCATATCCAGTGAAGTTACTAAGATTTGGTATATCAGTGCACGGAATTAGATTTAGCAATTTCTAACTAAACAAGAGAAATAAATTTAGCATATGTTCATAAATTCTCTGTGATAAAGTTTGTTTTATCTTCTATAAATATAAAAGAATCACTTATTGATATACCTAATGTAATAGCAGACACTTCTTTTTATGATTTCCCACCTTTTCATAGACTTACACTGCATGCTTTAGTAACATTTAAAATTATTCCTATTTTTTTTACTACAAATATACATCTTTGTATTTATTTTAAATTTAAACTAACAATTTCTCCTACAGCAACAAAAGTGCAACATATAAATGCATTATTTTACACATTTAAGATTGTAGCACTGATGTTTCCTAATTGACATTCTGAACAATGGTCTTGCTTATTTTATACACAGAAAAACCAAGATAGGGAATGAAAGCTCTAAAAGAGGCGAACCAGGCAATTTTGAACTTTGGCATATTATTCTCCTGAATTTTTACTTGGCTTTAAAATAATGGAAATTTTACTATTATGTTTATCCATACAAAGTGTAAATAATAATAATAATAATAATAATAATAATAATAATAATAATGATGTTTGGGGACCAGTTTTGGAATTTCATACCAAACACTGCCTCACTAGATTGAGTAACTGAAAATTAGCTGGCTTAGAGAGCTCCCAGTATGAAAAATTAAAATCATTATGAAGAAACAATTTTATATGGACAGATTGTAGTAATAAAAATGTATGTGTTTATAATACTTTTATATATTTAGAACTTTACTCATAATAGTTATTTAGAAAATAACTAAAGTGTCTCATGAACATTCCTAGATTAACAATTAACATTTAATTTAGCCATTAAATGGAGAAAACTGTTTTAACTATATACAAAAATGTATATAATCCAAATTGCATTTCTCTGGAAATTATAAATGAGAGACTTATACAAATAACTAAATTAACTAGTATGAAAATATAAGTTCTTACAGTGTTAAGCATATATCTAGTCAATAATGTAAGCTTTGAATCTAATCATAATAGCCTTAAAGCCCTAGTAATAATTATAATACATCTGTACTGGAAAATAAACAAATGGACTAAGAAAATGAGAAAACATTATTGAAAATAGAAATTTAAGTGCTGGGGCCTACTAACCTGATTTTCATACCACACCTCCCAGAGCTTACGCAAAGTAACAGAACACTGTTTTTTCAAAAGCACATATAGGGAGGGAGAAATATGAAAATTATATTTTCTAGGTGTCTTAGATTTTGTTTAGTAAATTAAGTGCAGAGAAATGAAGAAATTTACTAATCCATTTTTCCAATATCAGTATTATATATATGTACATATAGTATTTAGTTCAAAGTTAAAATTACAAATATTTGGATAAACATTGCAGGAGAGTAAGATATTTAGTGGGTTTTAAACAAAGTATCTGTGAGATTAGTTACTAATGCACAAGAAAAATGTAATGCCAGAGAGTAGAAAAAAGAAAAAAAGTTCCTTTCTGGTCTCTCTAATAAACTGATGACATTTAGAAGTAGAAGTCTATGGTAGTACTCTAGATTTTAAAAATTATATTGAAGTTATATAATGAACAAATGCAAAAGACTTGTTTTGGTTGATTCATGAATTAGAAAAGGAGGATGAGGAAGAGAGAAGGTGGTGAGGAAGGAGTGGAAAGACCAGCAGCCATTGCTATGAAAGGCATTTTGAAGCTAATAGTCACAGGAACTGGTACAAATATGCAATGGAGATTTATTGTCTAGCATTATTTTTAGTTTCATTTTTAATTTCCTATACAAATTACAATTAATTTTCTTAGACATGATAATGCTATAGTGGCTTTGTAGGAAATATAGTTAGATTATTCACACTAAGATATTTGTGGCTTATGGTTTATGTTATGAATTCTTTAACTAAAATTCACATTTTACATAGATGCAGCTATATATCATATATAGAAAAATGTGTGTATATATATACATATATATAAGTAGTGGTCAAATCATTTGAAACCAAATTCTCTGTGTGTATATGTAAATAGAGAATAAAATCTTAAATACTGAACAAACTTGTAAAATGTCATATTGTACTTTTCAATTGTTAAATCTGAATAAGTCTGAATATGTATTCATATTAAAGATGTAATTTAAAAAACCAAGTATAAGTATTTGAAATTGAAATAAAACGTAACAATTTTAATGCACTCAACATTAAATTACACATTAGCAATTTTGCTATCAAAATATTTAGTCCTTGGTTTCTCTACATTTTATGAGATGCTTAAAAGTACTTATTAACTGTACAAATTTCTTTAAACCTTCTATAATCAGAGAGTTAAGCATTGAGGTAGTATACATTAGTAAAAACTTACGTTTTCTAATATTATGTTTAATAAGTAGATTCTGTAAGTAGCTGGTTTGACTGCTTTTGGCGGATTGATTTGCTTGTTTGCTTGTTTGTTTGATTTTGGTGCTGTGAGTGCTGGGAATTGACAGGGTCTCGCCCAGGGCCTTACCCAGGGCTTTGCACATGCTGAGTCTACCTTTGAACTTGCGGTCCTTCTGCCTCTGGTTCCCAAGCCAGTGGGATTACATGCTTGTGTGCCATAGCACCTGGCTTGACTATCTTTCTTTAAACTCACATTCTTTGATTCTATAATTGGGGAGTAAAATATAAATAAATTGTTGAAAATTAGAAAATAGTGGAAAGTGAAAATCAAGGAATATAGAAAGTAATCTACAGTGATTTTCATAAAAGGCATTATATATACTTTTATTAGAAGTGAATAGTGATATAGACAAACCCAGAAAGAATGCATAAAGGTAAGATGTGAGTAAGCATCCAAGTTAATGAAACTAGTTATCAGCCTGGAATGGCAGATATATGTAGAAACTTCATTGTTCATATACCATCCTCTTGCCAAGAAAATAAATGCAGTTTGTCTTTGTGGGATTATAAATTTCTTATTTATTTTGACAAATCCCCTAGAAAAATTTCCCTGAGGCAAGAGTCTATTCTTTTCAAAATTTCGAAATCTATTTTCCCACTATCTCCCAGCATATAATTGTCAAGCATGTACATGAAAAGGCCAGCAAGCCTTCTCAGAGCTAAATTGCAACCACAGTGCACATTTTTTTAACTTTCTGAGCTTCTCCACTCCACACTCCATTAGAGTCCTTGGAGATTTTTATTTTAATTCCCCTTTGTCATAAGTAGTAATAGACTATTTCATTAATCTTCACTGGATTAATGTTTCTCAAACTCCTCTTTATCATGTCACATGCCTGATTACAACCTACACTGATGCTTTATTATCTACTAGAAAAAAACAATAGGTTTAACTTTTTAAAATTTTTCCACCTTAAACAACTATTTTTATTCCTCCCTATCCTTCACTCATAACCAATTATTGCATGTTTACATATATTTTTTGAAATACCACTGTCCTCATCTTAATTATTCTTCTATTTAAAAATTAGAGCAGTTATCCCAATTTTGTGAATTAATTAATTAATTAATTAACCATCTGTGTTAGTCAGCTTTCCACCACTTTGACAAAATACCTGAAATCAGTTTAAAGGAGGAAAGGTTTACTTTAGGTCATGGTTTCAAAGTTTCAGTCTATTGAAAACTGGCTCCATTGCTTTTAGGTCTGTAGTAAGGCAGAAACATTATGAGTCAAGGGAGTGGCACGGGAATTCTATTCACCTTGTAGCACCTAGGAAGCAGAAGGTGGGAGGGTCTAGGACAAAATATAGGCCCAAGGGGTTGCCCCCAAATTCCCACAGTTTCCACGACTTCTCAGTAGTTCATTCATCTATAGATGGATTAATGGATTAATCCACTAATAAGGTCAGAGCCCTCATGATCCAATCACTTTCCAAAAGTTCTATTTCTAAACTCCCCCTGCCTTAAGGAACAAGCCTTCATCACATGAACCTCTGGGGAACACTTCAGATCTAAATTACAATACAATACGCAGCTAAAATCTTGTATTTCAACAATTATAAATATTTTGATCATATTATTTAATTATTTAATATGAGACTTAGTCATATGCCTATATTTGGGATTATTATACTATAATTAGAAAAATGTTGTTTAGTTTTAATAAAAATATGTACTCCAAATTTCACCAAATTTCTACATGCTTATGAAGTCGTAAGTACTCTTTTCCCCCAGGTTTCATTCTATAAATATTTCATTTACTGTTTGAATTATAGTTTATTAACCATACTTTTCAGATCACAAATTTCCAGGAATGTATTTTTCATTAGACTTATTGTCATTCTCACAGTACCTGGTGCAACATGCATGATTTTAAAATGCTGACAAAATGAATCCTTCCAATAGTCAAGAAAACAGTCATATAATTATAACAAAAAAATTAGTCAAACTATGGTAATTCTGTATAAAGTTTATACTTTTCTACAATTTTTTTGGGGTAATAACAGCTAAAATGGCCACAACCTCAGAAAGCAGGGTATGTGCAGTCAAGCTATAAAGGCAGTTTCTATTTGAACATTTTACTAACATTCATTGTACATTTCAGTATGTTCAAATTGAACAATATCTTGCCTGATAGCAGTATATAAAGAGAGGTAATAATTTGAAATGAAGAGTCATTTTCACTGTACAGTAATATAATAAAAATATAATTTCTTTGTATAAATAGAAAAGATTGATGATAATTTCATTGTAGTCAGTCTTGAATCCAACTCACTTTTGCTTTTATGCTACGTATAAATGTTTTTGATATATAAATGCATGTTAACTTGTGGTTCTAATCCAATAACTCTTCCCATGCATATATTTTAATATCTTCCTAGAAAGGCAAATTGTGGAGCCCTGATCCAGATTATGCTTAAAATCTAGATAGTACCTAGTTCTACATAACCCATTCATTCTTACAACAGAGGAGCTTTGCTTTACCATAATAGTATTCAGTTGGCCTGTTTAAAATTAATGGCCTCTCTCAAAATGTAATTTAACTTTTAAAATTATTTGGTTTAATTTACACCCACACATTTAGTCACAGACACTTTGAAAACCCTGTATGTAATTGCACTGATATTTATTAGAGCATGTCTACTGCCAATTTCATTTTTCTTCTTGTAGAAACAATATTGAGTCTGAAGAAATATTTCACTTAAATGAATGAGCTTATGACTTGACTTTAACATTTTGGGCTGTTTTCTTTCCTTTTGTTCTACTACTTAGTGACATCATTGCCATATTTAGAGAAAAAAATATTGATAATAAATGTGAGAAAGTAAGCCCACGAACATTGCTAATTGTGGAAGTGGAATATTGAAACTGTGTTAATTATATTTACATATAATATTTAAAAAGTATATTATTTTCACTGTGATATTTCATTATGGTAATCATATTCTTTTGCTTTTTAAAATTTTTTCTTTTTGTCTCCAAGAGTGTTTTTTGTAGGACAGATAATTCTAGAGTTGCTTTGAAATGTTGTCCAAGGGATTCTTTATCCCATGTCATTTTTCCTGAACTACTAAAGCAATTTTTGTTACTAATGATACAAATTTTTTAATGTTAAAATTCTGTAAATCACTGCACAGACACAGAGCAATTAGCCATTAAACATATTCTAAACTTTGTTTATCATTGTTGCATGGGACATTCCTTCATCTACTCTAGTTTTTCTCCTACTCCATTCAACTCCAGGCACTCCAAAAAAACATATTTTCATCTCTGATCTCTAGGTTGTAAATTCAGTAGATTATTGTTCATCTTGATTTTTAACAGTATTCTATGTATGTTAATTATTTATTCCTCTTTTGATTTTTTATTTCATAATGTAATACTTGGATTTTTAGAAAGTCTTTTATTGCATCCATTTGTTTGGAGCTGTTTCTCCTTTATTTTTTTATTTATTTTTCCTAATTTTCTTGGTGACTTTCTCTACTTGACTTATTAATGCCCCCTCCCCACCACACACTTGGTGGTTTCTCTTCTCTAATTTTCTAAAAATGTTTCTTGAGGATCACATGCATTCCTAAAGATTAACTGATATGATACTTTCATGCTAACAAATACTAAGTTTTTATCTCAGAATGGACCTTATATCTGACTTCCATAACTGCATATTAAATATTAAGAGCATTTGAAATGTTTACTTAACTCTTACTTGGACATTTCAAAAATAATACCTAATAAATATACACTTGATTCCCATTCATGAATGTTTTTCCTTATAATTATTATTTTTTTCTCAATAAACACCACCTTTATTCACCTAGTGGCTGATGGCAGAAAACTCACATATAAGGAATTTCAAATTGAATCAATAATCAATTTGCATCAAATTCTATCATTAAATTTTATCATAAATCTGTCTATTCCTCTCCTACACTGGAACCATTATTGGTTTAATTTAGAACCACTAATTTAAGACTCCCTGGAAGAGAGATCTGGATTGTGGAAACATTTTGTTTTTCAATATAGATTGGTACAGGAACAGATAATTATGTTATAGAGACAACAAAAATGCTGAACATCCTGCATACACAGGACAATTCTGTAAAATGGAAACATTTTCCTGCCATTGGTTATTCTAACAAAGTTTGATGCAGAATACTAGTTAAATAGGGGTAGTGAGACTTAAACAACTGTAAACAAAATAAATAATTAAAGCAGATACTAAAGCAGCATAGAAACCTTAAAGAATGACAGTGTCTCCAACCTCTAGGACTGGGTCAATAGAGGGGTACAGTTGTGATTATAAGAGTCTGAAGTTTCAAGATTGGATCCCCTAGAAGTTGGACAAGAAAGAGAGCTACTGTCCAGCTGGTACTGGCACATCTGGAGCTCAGAAGAGGAGCCTGCAGAGGAGAAATTAAAATCTTTAAGGAGGAGACAGCATCTGGCTGCTGCTGTTACTTCCAGAAAAGCACAGAGAGGCTGGTTCTGTGAGTACAAAAACAAGCTGGAAACTGAAGTCATGAGTGCTGGAAACCATGGCTGTGCCTGGAAGAAGTGTTTATTACCCAGCTGATGCAGGGAGGAAGTTTCCTTTTACCTGTACTCTGGGCTTACCCTCTGTTTTCTGTTGGTAGAACCTTATAGAAAGCTATGAGCAAAGGTAAGATGTAGTTTATGCAACCCAGTCCTAGAATGTTTGGGTAACTTTGAGTTTATATTATTATAACATTGAGTCTAGTGATAAAAGTTTTATAAAAAGTATTTCTCAGTCTTAAGAAATATTGAAAAGATAGGCAATTAGTTACTTGCGTAATGATTTAGATATAAGAAGTGTCCCCAAAGCTCTTATTAATGTAGGAATGTTCAGAGATGAAATGATGAGATTATGAGAACTGTAACCTGATCAGTGGATTGGTCTCTTTGAGTAACTTGAATGAATCAGTGGATTGGTCTCTTTTAGTAACTTGAATGAATTATTGGGTGATAACTGTAGTTTGGACGAGTGTAGCTATGGAAGAAGATCTCTGGGGGTGTGCCCTGGAAGGGTGCATCTTTTCTGAGGCCCCCCTTCCCCTTTCTCTCTGCTTCCAAGCTTCCATGAGAATACTGCTTTCTTTGGCCACATCCTTCTGCCATAATGTTCTGCCTCACTTCAGGCTCAGAGCAACAGAGTTAGCTTTCATAGACTGAACCTCTAATATCATGAGCCAAGATAGTTTTCCTCCAAGTTGTTTTTTCTACAATTTTGATCACAGTAACAAAAAGCTGACTAACACATTATGTTTTCAATCTTTTCAAATATCCAAACCTACAGATTCTTTATCTTCAAAATCATTAATTACATGTCATTTTTTTTCTTAAACCATAATAGGTGTCTTTTTTTAATTTTATTTTTTTATTTTTATTTTTTTTATTGTTGGTTGTTCAAAACATTACATAGTTCTTGATATATCATATTTCACACTTTGCTTCAAGTGGGTTATGAACTCCCATATTTAGCCCATATACAGAGTGCAGAATCACATCAATTACACATCCATTGATTTACATATTGCCATACTAGTGACTGTCGTGTTCTGCTACCTTTCCTATCCTCTACTATCCCCCCTCCCCTCCCCTCCCCTCCCCTCTTCTCTCTCTACCCCCTCTACTGACCTTCATTTCTCCCCCTTGTATTATTTTTCCCTTTCCCCTCATTTCCTCTTGTATGTTCTTTTGTATAACCCTGAGGGTCTCCTTCCATTTCCATGCAATTTCC
>NW_025999943.1:1166078-1182335 GCF_001458135.2 Marmota marmota marmota | reverse complement strand
AGAAACTAGCGGCTAAGATCTTGGGTGTCGCCGCTGGTGTTAAGGGGAGGTGGGGATCTGGAATCCCCTCTGCTTCCCTACAGACACGCCCCCGGAGAGATTCCCGAGGTTTCCTGGCTGCTTGTATCTTGGGGGGGGGTGGTGGGAGTCACACACCTGCTAACGTGGATTCCGCTGGGAAGGAATTCTGTCGGTGGAACTCTGGTTATGTCACCTCTCTGCTATGGCGGGCCCCAGGCTCCTTGCCGGAGTGTCAGAAGGGAGGGGTGGGACTGGTCTGTCTCTGGTTGGTTTCAGCTCCCAGTTCACTATTTCATGAAGGCTTGGCAAGAGACCTCTTCCTAGAGTCCCTGCAACACTCCTGCTGCGCTGCGCCTCGGAGGCTATCCGCCCTGATGCAGGGGCCACGTGCAGGCAGCCGACAGTCGCCTAGTCGCGCGGGCAGCGGCTGGCGGGTCTGGACCTCTGCGCTGCGTGGCGGAGATTCACTCATCTAGCGCAAACTGTCACCTCCAAAATCCTACCAATTCCCGGCCGGTCTCTCTTTAGTGGAATTTTGCTAGGAGTTTCTCAGCAGGTCGAATCTAAGCGTATCCATGCGTCTCTCTGACCCCGTTGTTGCGGAGGTACTGAAAGCGCTGCCTCCCCCCTCGCCGCCATGTTGGATCCCCGGTGTCTTTTTAATATATGATAAAATGTCAGTTCTTTAGCAAGGAGCCTTCTTAGACTGTCCTCAGCATACTCACATTCTTTATAACATTCTTTTCCTTCATATGTTCCAAATATAGTGTCCTTTTCCTAATTTTGTAAATGTGTCAACTTCATTCTTGAATATGAGCAACTTACCCAATATTTTCCAGGAAATCTTTTGTTCATAATTTTTTCAGGTAAAATATCACTTCTAAACAATAGCTATTCTTGATCCCTAATCCAAATACATTCTCCAATGAACTATAACACCATATATGATAAAATAATAAGTGGCAATATAGTCTCATAGGTATTTATATTATGCCACTTACACTAAATTTCAGACTTCATAAGGGCATAGATTACAATATTTTTTTCTGTAGTTTCCTGGATCTAGCAGAGTTCTTGGTCCACAGTACATAGTCCTTTTGTATGTTTATGATTAAAATTAATAAAATGACTATTATTATATTGATAAAAATGAACAATAAAATATTTGTTAACTTGCTTTTTTATTCACTTATGAAAGGATACTAGCTAAATACTTTCTTCTTTCTGGAAAATATTTTCAAAGTATCCATGAAAGTGCTCTAAAAATACAGATCATTCAGTGAAAATTTCTTGTGATATTCATTTTAAATTGCATATGGTATATTCTCTCCCTTTTAACTACTGCTATCTTTTTAAATACCTCTACTGAATAAATATTTACAAAAGATTAAATTAAATCAATAAATAAAATAACAGAAACATTAAGATAATTATTTTGCAATTATATTAAAGATTCAATACATATTAAAATCAAGGGCTGGGGATGCAGCTCAAGTGGTAGCCTGCTCACCTGGCATGTGTGCGGCCCGGGTTCGATCCTCAGCACCACATACAAACAAAGATGTTGTGTCCGCCAAAAACTAAAAAAAAAAATAAATATTAAAAAAAATTCTCTCTCTCTCTCTCTCTCTTTAAAAAAAAAAAACATTAAAATCAAGTAAATTTTCACATTGTTTTTTACTTATTTAACCTGAAATCTTCTTTATTTTGTTTTTGATTAATGCTTAATATCAGCACATATTTATGGGGTACAATGTAATGTTATATTATGTATATATTTTGTATAATAATGAATTCAGTGTAATTAACATGTCTTTGACCCTAAGTTATCATTTATTTGCAGTGAACAGATTTAAAATCCTTTGTTCTAGTGTATTCAGGTATGCAATAAATTATTATAAAATGCCAAAGATTTATTCACTGTTTTTCCTTTAAAAGAGGACTAATACTCTAAATTTAGAACTAGAGAAGCATCATTAAAATCTTGATAGCTTGGGCTGAAAATGTAGTTCAGAATGTTGCCTATCATATGTGAGGACCTGAGTTAAATCCCCAACATTTAAAAAAAAATTTGACAGCTTTATTTAGTAAATCAACATTAGAAAGTATAAAAGTGTTAAACACATGATGTTTATATTATAGTCAGTAATACACTTCAGGAAAATTTTACGTACCAATAACCAAATGTATTGTGCAAAAATAATTTAAATTGTACAGGTTTATGATACAAGTAAGCTAACACAGAATATCAAAAATAGGTAGGAAGTTCCCAAAAAGACTTACAGTATGTTTTCCCTTAAAATGTTATTCTGCTGGAATCACTTATGAAAAGTACTATAAATTGCATGGCTAAAGTAGGAGGTATATCATGAAGAACAAATTTAATTCAATAATGAATGCAGCAAAATAAAGCAATTGATTCTTTTTCTGTATCCAGGAATATTTTAACAATGTATCCTATTTGGTTAGGTATAAACAGTACTTCTTTTATCATATTTTAGGCAATATATAGTAGTACACAAGCTGAATTTAACCACTTGAAGACTGACTAAACAAAACTCTTATTAATAAAATGAATTATGCAGTCTATTCAGCAGGTCTGTGGTAGTCTCAATAAAGAACAGCTTTTTCTTATTACTGCTACATAAAGCTCCAAGTCAGTGCATGGTCTTATTGTGGACAGCATGCACTGCCTCAACTCACTCCATTATATGCTTCACCACTTCATTAAAGTGAGTGTCAGGAGTGAAGACGTCTCCAGAGAAAGTTATACACAGACAACCATAGAAGCCAGCAATTCCCTTCCCAAATATATAACCAAGAAAATAGCAAACACATCCACAAGAAA
The DNA here is from genome assembly GCF_001458135.2 of Marmota marmota marmota. NCBI lineage: Eukaryota > Metazoa > Chordata > Mammalia > Rodentia > Sciuridae > Marmota > Marmota marmota. Next base: position 1,179,466 of record NW_025999943.1, on the reverse strand, counting down.
AATAAAACATACAATAACCTCGCAAACTAATGTTCTTTACAGCATTATTCATAAAAACAACAAAATGGGAGCAATCCCAATATCCATCAAATAAGCATGGATGAACAAATGTGATATATCCATACAATTAATTATCATTCAGTAATAAAAAGGGTTTACTGATACACAGTATGGCAGGAATGGACCCTGAAAATACACCATGTTAAAGAAGCTAGACACAATGTCCTCATTTCCATTTATTTGAAGTAAAGAAGCTAATTCATACAGACAGAAAGTAAAACTGCTTACAAGGAACTGAAGAGAAGGAATAATAGAGAACATATGCTAAGAGATATAGGACTTTGTGGGGGAGGTGATTACAATACTCGAATTAAAAATGAATTATGATTCTTGAAAATCAACTTGGTCAGGTTTCTAGAAACCAATCAATTCTACATTTTAAAGAAGGGTGGATTTTATGGAATGTAACATATCCGAATAATAAAAATTGTATGAGATGAAAAAAACAAGGCTTCCAATTAGAAGGAAATTGCAATTTTTTTTGTAAAAGATGACAGTGGTCAATACTATTAAGAGTAGAGTCTTTGGGGGTAGAAATAAGTTGAAAGGCTTGAAATCCATTTTAAAATACACCTAATTATTCTAATTAATCAATCAGTAAAATTAGAATTTCCATCTCTAATTTTTAATATCCATCTCGGAATTTTTCAAGTTTTCAACTGCCATTTTTCATAACAATATATTGTAAATTTCAAAAAATGAATCAATAATTGATTCCTGTCTCTTCTTACTTCTTTATCCTCCATCCTATTTCTGACCCCTGCAGGGGAAAACGCCTATAATTCCAGCAGCTCAGGAGGCTGAGGCAGTTCAAAGGCAGACTCAGCAACTTAGTGAGGCCCTAAGCAACTCAGAGAGACCATGTCTCTTAAAAAAATACAAAAAAGGGCTGGGGATGTGGGTCAGTGGTTAAGCGCTCCAGAGTTCAATTCCTGGTACAAAAACAAAACAAAACAACAACAACAAAAAACATCACTATTTCTGTCTTAGTATTAGGTGTAAAATCAAATTCAACTTCTTGAAATCTTCCTTCAGGGCTGACTTCCTTTCTGCCTGTGCTGGTGACATGTGCTTCCTCTGCTATCTCAAGTCCCCTTGGATACCTCTCTCATGCCTTTACTCACTTGGATTGAAGAATGTATACATGTACTTAGTTTATCCCAACTGCAGATACACTACTTATCTTTAATCCTGAACACCTTCATTGCTAACTCAACAGAGCATTCAGAATCCATATTATCACATAATGTTATGTCAATAATTAAAACTTGAGTCAGTAAAGAACATTTTCTTATTATAATTTTTTGCACTTTTGAAGATATAGGTTTTACTTTTGTTTCAATCCTCAGAAGATGACAAATGCTGAATAAAAAAATACTTTTTATTCAAACTCTTTATAACACAGTAAATGCAACTGACATTTAAATAATTGAACTTTCATGTGAATTTTTTTAATGTTTGTGGCATTAAGACTTCTGAAGTTTTATAGTTAAAACTTTACTATGGAAAAATCTGTGTACCTTTTGGTGTACACACACACACACACACACATCTCTTACCTATGACATATATAGGAGCATGTATATATGATATGTGTATGTATATATGTGGCCTTTTTTTGTTTTTTGTTCTTCAATATTTTAAATAATATATGAATAATGGTATCTTCTTACTTTTACAAATATTTACTTTTCCATTAATTAATTTCCTCAGCAACAGTTTTAAATTATTTTTAAAGTATATTCATCAGGAATGTGAATCTAATTAGCTTTAAGAAATCAGTGAATGCAACGCACTACACACTTGAAAAAGACAGAGGGGATTGGCTAAATCACTCCTGGCGGGAGGACTGATGTCTTTAAGACTCTGCTCTCTCTACTTTTAGATGTCTGTGTGATGACCTCATACTCAAACAGGTTTTTCCTAGTTCTGAAATTGCCTTACATTCTCATAGCTACCAATTTAGGAGGAAATAAAATTATAGTTTTCCAATAATTGAGCACAATTGTGGAGCCTTAATCTCTATGACCCAAATTGGGTCTCATAAGTAATCTTTGAATCAGGTCCTTTGTTTTACAGAACAAGATACACTGATTATTGGATCAATCAGGATGACTTTGGAGCTGAGGTTATCAACTTCATACACATGCGGATGAGGTCATTTTTCCCCCCAAAAAAATGCAAGCTTCTTCAATTCTCTCTGCCTCTTCCTCCTCTTCCTTCTCTTCCTTTTCCTCCTTTCCTTCTTGTACCAGGATCCCAAAGATAACTTGCATATAGTTGTTTGCTCTTTGAAGTATAAAATAAGAGAGATTTTTTTTTTATATCTAAGCTAGAGATATTAGTTGTTCCTTAGAATACAAGTACTTTAAAATTAAGCACAATGGATTACTTCAGGAGAAAAACAAGGAGAAAAGTAAACAATTGGGCAGTGTGAAAAACAAGGTCTTTTTACTATATTCCACATCAGTAAATAAACTTTAATAAATTCCTTTAAATATATATAAAATGTATGAAATGAATAAGTTATGAAACATTTGCCAGTTTTTTCATGAATTTCTCTTATCTTAGATAATTAACTTAGTTTATGCAAAGCCAATACATTTTTATATTCAAATAGGCAGATTATGTTTTTCAAAATAAAGAATATAACTTTTTACTAACACAAGTAAGGAGCTATTCATTTCACAAAGAATGCATTATTATGCCCAAGACACATGAAGGCATTGTTTTCCATGAACCCAATGGCTTTGGAAGAAGACCAAGATTATGACAGATTTAGAAAAGAATATTTGAACCTTTGACCCCACAGTGTCTTAATTCAATGTATAGAATTTTCTGCCCAGAAATGTTTAAATTAAAACACACAGATCACTTAAGATAGCTTATGTATAAATATGTGCTCTTTGAAATTTAAAATAACAGACAAATCAGGAGAGATTATTTATTTAATAAAACACAGGTGCTTTAACATTTTTTCATAATGGATTTTTACAGTCCTGATCTCAAATTCCAAACAATAGGATTGATTGATATTCAAAGAGTCTTTAACTTGTTAAAGAAAAAATGACCTTCGCAAGAGCAAACATAAACAAACGAAAGATCCCACTTACAGTGTGAACCCTGCTTTAAAAAACATGTTGCCTATTCAGAGCAAGATAAAAAAAATAAAAATTTTTCTATTACATCCTAGACTATAGGTTATTAATGCTTCATTACTTTAACATTTTCCTCATCATTTTAACGTAAGTCAATTGGCTGAATTGGCTGTATAATATATATATATATATATATATATATATATATATATATATATATATATACATTTCTTTTCTTTATTTGGAACTATTAACATAAGAGATTCTTTATAAGAAGAGAAATACATTCTAGCTAGTGTCCACACCTGTTTTCTTATTTCCCAGTCTCTAGACAGTATGGCACCCCATACCATCAAATCCCTCAAGAACAATTACTGCAAAATGTCCAAACAAAAAATGATTAGTGGCTAATTAGGATTGACTCCTTGTATTATTTTAAAACATTGAGGAGAAAATTAAAAGCTTGCTGTGAAATACCTCTTCATCCTATACATAAGAAAATGCAAGATTAGTGAAGCACAGAGGTTACTTTATCCTAAAAAAAGTAACTGATTCATTTATTTTTCTTACTTGTTTGCTTTGGGGGTAATACAGTTCTCCCAATTAATAAAAACCTGTCATTTTCACCAGAGAATTATGTTGAGTTCATCCAAAAAGTAAAGCCACACTGGGGTGGTTCTGTCAGCACATAAGAATAGAAGCATCCTCATTCCGTGGTTCTCTGTTAGTTTACTGTTTCCAAAGAAATATAAAAAATAAAATGTGATCCAATTTTCTTCAATATCTTTTAAATTTATTTTAGCATATTTTACTTTTACCTGTTATATATATATAACAGGTAAAAGTTATATAAATATAAATATATATATAAATATATATATATATATAAATAAATATATTTATATATATATATATTTATATATATATAAATAAATATTTATATATATATAAAATTTATATATATATAAATAAATATATATAAATAAATATATATATTTAATGGAACATAATGACAATATACATATTTTTACATGTATATTATCTTTAGGCATTTCTCTTTTTCCTTTTGTAAGTGTAGCCATAGAGAGTATTTTTAAAACACATATAGCATGTCATGGATATTTTTGCCTAATCTACTTACATATTTCTAAACTTTTTAAATTAGTAAGATGTAAATAATTATTCAAACATATATTAAGGGTATTCTGTTATAATAATTAATCTTTCATTAATAAAATAAAAATTACTTCAAATGGGATTAAGCATTTTGAAGAAAAATACAATACTCTCTTTGTAGACATGGAGAAGATGTGCCAAAGGGACTGGAATGTGGAACTGCCAAGTCAATAGAAATATAGGGAATTCTGACTCACTGCATGTGAATCTGTCCCTAACTTCTCTTTCTCCCCTTATCTGTCCCTGTGTTTTCTTCTCTCTCCTTTTCTTCTACTTATTAAAGTCAGTAATACAAACATAATGTTCTAACATACTGAAATTTATATTAAAGAGTAGAACTTTAATCAAGATAGCATGAAGTCTGTTGTAAATTTAAGCAAAAAATTCTATGGAAATATGTAATTTTGCTTCATATATACATTAATGTCAAAAAAGCTGTTTATTAATAATAAGGAAACTTAATTTAGCAATAATTATTTATTTCCTTGTTTGTGTAAGTCATATTTCCCTATTGTATGTAATGTAAAAAAAAAGTATGATGTCTGAAAGTTTATTTTTATCAGTCCTCTTTCTTAATTTCTTAAAGTCATGAATTGTCATGAATTGACATAAGTCAATTGGCTGAATTGGCTATATAATATGTAATTATTTTTTAAAATATGACCTAAAGGGCTGGGGTTATGGCTCAGCGGTAGAGCACTTGCCTCATACATGTGAAGCACTGGGTTCCATCCTCAGCACCACATAAAAATAAATAAAGATTTAAAAATAAAAATAAAATATGAGAATAGATGGCTTTGATATTTTATTGTCCTTTTAGCTTCTGAGTACATGGCAATAAGATAATGCAGGAAATGAGAGTAGAAAAGCTTGTATGAATCCACACTATTAAGTACAACTCAAAATATACATATTCTTATCTATTAAGATAACCATGTTTTCTAATATGCAACATATTAAACATTTCATAACAGATATATATTAAAACAAATTAACCATGTGTAAGCATTAGCTTTTCTATTGAATGCACTTTGAAAAACGCATGGTGTTTTTTCTCGTAATGAGAGTTAAAGTTTAGTCATTTTTACAAACACCACTAATCTGGCAAGTTCACATGAGAGTATCAATAATATGAAGTGTTAATTCTCTAAAAATTGGGCTAAAACAAAATAATATGTCAATCATTTATGGCTTAATGTAACCCATTTAAGAGAACAGAGGAAGTAAATTACAGTTAAATTTTATATTAGGAAAAATATTCTTTTTGGTATCTTAAATATTACTATTTTACATAACACTTTGTTATATACATTGAAAAGTACAAAATTGAACACTAAAATTATAAAAGTTTAAAATAGTACATTTTATGATTAAAAAGGCAGAAATAGCCAGGCGTGGTGGTGCATGCCTGTAATCCCAGTGGCTCAGGAGGATTGCCTGTTCAAAGTCAGCCTTAGCAATTTAGCAAGGCTGTAAGCAACTTAGCAAAATCCTGTCTCAAAATAAAAAGGGCTGGTGATGTGACTCACTGGTTAAACACCCCTGAGTTCAATCCCCAGTACCATGAGGAAAAAAAAAAAAGGCAGAAATATTTCATTTGTGCCTCTGTGAAAGTGTTTTTTATTAGAAGTTCAATAATGGTTAGCATATCTGTATATCTGTAGTGGAAAATATTCCTGGTAAATAAATATTAGAAAATAAAAAAAATCAAAGTCAAACTACTAAATCATTTTTAATAAGTTCTGTATTTATACTATATTTGTACAACCCCTTTAATTTAGGATTTTAGTCTGTGTTTTCACTGATATGTACAAACAGGAATGACTAAATGATGATTAAATAGATTACTAGGGTTGAAAACTGAACAATACTCATAGGGAAATTTAGTGAAGTGCAGTGGAACATATACTTTGCCTCCCTCATTAACTATAGCTGATTGAAAATGACTAAGCACCTTAAAACACAGGCTACCCCAACACTAATGAGCCTCCTAAAGGTAGGTACTGCCTGATGGTTCTCCCTTAGTGACATAGCAGGAAGGCAGAGCAAGCAAATAGAAGAGTAGCCTAAGAAAGCAAGAATGATTCTGCAGTGCATACACAGTTGCATTTAACACAGTGAGAGTACCCACTGATAAACATGGGGATGCTTATTGGAAGAAGTATCCAAGAATGTCATTCCTCAAATTAGTTACTTACATAAACAATAATGATTGGAGAAAATGGCAAGCTTCTCCTTAATAACTCCATGGAAAGAAGATGCTAATAGATCCTACTTCCCTAGATAAAACTAAGGAATTTCTTTATACACAGTTTTAATTTAAACAAGCTTTACCCATAATGCTACCTTTTTTTCAAATAAACAGTGCAATACTGCCCCATATATTAATTACTATGACACTAAAATTTAAAAAAAATTAAATTTTTCAAACTTAAAAGTCTTCAATAATATTCTATTCTATTCAAGAACTATATATTCTAATCCATTAAACTCCCCAAATGTAAACTATATGCAAGGTTAAGCTACAAGAATCAACATAATACTTTTTGTCACTATTCTTCCAGTGTATAGCAGAACCAATAAATATTGAGCATATTTTGGTTCAACTACAAATAATTTACTCAATTAAAATACATTTTACCAGTATTCTAAATCTTACATTTTATAATGCAAGTTGCAGTACTTAAATATAAGCAATCCTCTCAACAGTTATTATAGAGATGGAAGTTGTATGTGGGAAAGCAGTATATAGGAAAGCTAAAAATCTACATATCTGAAATCATTAACAGCCACTATTCTGAATATGATTTAAATCTCCTCAGTTGGAAAAAATCAAGCTGAATTTGGAAGACAGCAAGAGGCAATGGACCCACTCATTTATTCCTGATATAACCACTAAAAATACAGTCAAGAGTTTTGCATTTTACTGGAGCTGACCATAGTCAGTGAGCAATTCCCCTGTAGCCAGCAGTGAGTGTCTTCATTATGCCATCATCCTCTGCGTCCAGTTACTGGATATGCAAATTGTTTCCTGGAACTGGCAGCAAAAGTAGCAGTAACACTCCTGGTAACCTTCTTCTTCAAAGTAACACTTACTTTCAACTGCCTAAATATTCTAAAAATCACTTAATTTGGAAATCCTTTGTTCTCTAATTAAAATAAATCAATAAACACTGGCACCCAGAATAATTGAAGATAATAACTACTAATAAAAGAGAAATCTAAGATTGATTATCTTCTCTGATTGAGCAAGAAGGTATTAATGATCTAATCCGAATTTTCAAATGGAGTCCATGTAATGTGGTTATATACTTATAGGTGTGTGACTGGAACATATTACTGAATAACACATGCAGTTGCCAAATGCCTTCTGGCTTTTAGACAACTAAAGATAAGGTTCTCAATTAGGTCTTCATTGCAAGGCAAGGTATATTGAAACCTTGCCTTGAGAACCCACTGGAATTATCCTTTTTAGGATCAAGATAATATATAATATATGGGCAATGTGATATGCACCAGGAAGATAAAAGTAGTGAGACACCTAGAGTTTTGGAGCAAATCCATGAGCACCTCATGAAACAAGTCTATGGAAAAAGCTCTTGGCTTATTACTGGATAGTAACAGAGGTCAAATAGCTGAGCTTGGGATAAAAAATAAGTATAATTTTAAAAATATTTGCCAGCAATTGAATGCTATCTGATTCACATAGTCTTTTTTTTGTTGTCCTAAAGAACTCAAATACATATATTTGTAAATATATGATCAGATCCATCTTAAGTCATGAATAATTTTATGAGATGTTCATCTTATCAGTGTAGTTTGGAATAACAGGGAAGGCTTAGTGATACAACATCTGAAGGCTAGGTGGAAATGAGATAAGCAGATGAGTATATTCTCTGTGTTCTGTGAAAGAAATGAATGAGGAATCTGAGTTGAACCACATCTGTGAGTTCTGCTGGGCATACACTACTCACATAGAAATATGAATGCTCTATAAAAATACAACACTGGGCCACTTTATGTGAGTTCAATAACATATTAACAAAATGTTATTCTGTTTTACAGAATCACTAAACCTTTGAAGAGACTTCGCAAGTGAATAAAGACCTTTTTGCTCTCGAAGATAAATTTCTTTGAGACGTATAGGAAAGAATACAGGTTCAAAGAAAAAAGATCTTAATCATAATACCACGACAATTGATCTGAAAACTTTGTTAAGGCATGAAATCTCCACTGGAAATTCTTTCTCTGTTTTCTCACAAAAGCATGTTGAACATCTCCTTAAGCTTTATATTACAATTTCTGTGTTAAAATGGGGGTCTTTTTGTTCTCATTTTCTTTTACAAACTTCTAGTTTGATATACAACATACCTAATAGATTGAAATAGGGACTCCAGATTTTATTCATATCACTGCTTTCATCACTCTGACCTCTTAAATTTTTCACTTTCTCACATAAAAACTATTATAGTTTTATCCCCCGCCCCTTTTGAATTGCTCACTTCCCCAAAAGTATTGCCATTTCCTTTCCTCTATTTTCATATGGACTTCTACACCATATCTTTTCTGTAATCACAGATCAGCATGGTGGAAATTTCTTTCCAGACTCTGTGACTGTATCATGTTGTTTTTCTACAGCTTTCTGAAAAGTACTGTGATTTTTTACAATAGCAATTTCACAACATTTTCAATAAGCTTTATTATATTTATCAATTTGACTATCTTAGATAAAGTTGTTTGGTGAAAAATATAGTTGGCAGAAGGTATGAATCTGAAAACTGTGTGTCTTTCATTTGCAAAAATATATTAATTATCCATTATTAGTATTATTATTTTATCAGCCTAACAGCACATAATGAAGTAAAAAGCCTTTGATGATATATTCTTTGTACCTTTCTTGACTTTTGGCTAATAAGAATACGAAAAAAAAAAATTAATTCCTGTTTGTGAGGAATTATAAACAGCTAAATTCTATATTTGGGCAGATGAAATATTTGCTAAAAAATGAATTTTAATTAAAGTTGCATAATAAGTTATATTATAGTCTAGTTTGAAAAAAATTATCTTTCAAGGTAAAATTATTAACTTGTTTATGAAGCTGGTATGATTTATGCTATATTAATTAAAGCATAATGAACTAATGTCATCAACACTTGACCAATGCTTCTCATTTTAAAAGCTCCTAATGGAGATTTCATTTCACAAATTCATATTTATAAATTATTTGCCTTTATTACTTATATAGTATTTGTGTATTCAAATTTAGTGGAAAACATTTGTATGGAATTAAAACATAGCTTTTAATTAAAATTGTATTTAAACTCTTAATCAAATTAGACTATATCATTTCTTCCTATACATATCTTCAATAGGAGAACATATTTTGATGTAACAGTATAGTTTTTCTTATACAAATCACAGCAATTCTTTTCAAAGATCCAATTATTACTAATTAACTGTGCTTGAGATGAAGGAAGCTATATTATGCTAGCTAACACTAAATTCAGAAATACTGAGCCAGAAATTGGAATAGAAAAAAAGTTAGATGACAGCTGTCATTTAAAATATAAAAATCTGGGCTGGGGATGTGGCTCAAGTGGTAGCACACTCGCCTGGCATGCGTGCAGCCCGGGTTCGATCCTCAGCACCACATACAAGCAAAGATGTTGTGTCCGCCAATAACTAAAAAATAAATATTAAAATTCTCTCTCTTTCTCTCTCCCCTCTCTCTTTAAAAAAAACCAAAATAAATAAATAAAATATAAAAATCTAACTCTTCCAAGTGTTAGTAGAAGAGTTTTCTTTTTTGTCGTTGTTGTTTGTTGCTGTTAATTATACTTTCCCACTAAAATATTAATTATAATCATTTGAATACTCAAAAATCAAACATGAACAAAAATTCATACTCCTCCCCAGAGTCAGTAAATGTCGCCATTATTATTTCCTTTCAAGATAATCATAAAATTTTTGAAAAGCTTATTAAAATGTACTAGAAAAGAAAAATAAACTGGTATTGGAGTTTGGTTGTGCTGAGTTTTAATATAGTTCACTGCTCTTATATTCAGAAAAGTATTTAATCTGTAAGAGATCATAATTCCATACAGCACATAAATTAATCAAATACAGACCCATCTATTTCCAATTGCTGTGTAATTTGAAATGGAATTTTTTCTGCCCCTAGGTGTATTAATTTGCTAAGGAAGCATCATTTCATAGAACATAGCTCAAGAAAAAAGTTGCTTTTCAAAACAAAGTTAATGAATCAATCATCTTGAGAAAAATATTAAGTGTGACATTTCTATGAGAATTATAGATACTTTAAAATGACTTTGGAAAATGTTCTTCAACTACAAGTTTTGAAAGTTATTTTCACCAGGGAAAAGCATTTTCATTAAATAAATATTTAAACATTGGCCCATGGAATATAACATTGTGGACATAGTGTTTAAGAGTGTGTGGTGACATCAGTGACAATAGCTTCAGTTACATGGTTACATATAGTGTAAGTGTGATGAATTTCCTCACCAGTTGGAGGCTCATGCCAAATTCCATAGCAAAAGATGAGTTAATGAGAGGAAAACATACAAAATGCAGGAGTAACTTAGGTTCCATGCAGAATATAGGGTATGTAGAAACGTGATTGGACAAAAATGAAGGATCTAAGGTTAAGAGGGAAAGTCAGCAAGACCTGACTGTTGATATTTTTTTCTTGTCTCTGTAGGATTTCTTTCTCTCTGGTATGAGGCAGAAACCCTTTGGAATCAGGGTGCTCAAAGGAAAAGAGAGAAGGAGAAGTGAGCTTTTTAGATTTAAATAACTTGCTTTAGGGAAGAGGAGCTCTAGTTTCTATGACCCATTGTGGGAAGGATGGATTCTGGTTTCTGTGACTTGATTTAGTGTGAAAAAATGTGAGGGAAAAGGAAGTCAGATAGAACTTGCTTCTGACACCTCTCCAATGTCCTTCACTTCAAAGCACTTGGTAGGTCAAGCTGCCATGAGTTGGCAGATTCTGCTTCTATTTCCAACTCCAGTACCAATGGCGAAAAGTGGACAGTGACATAAGTTGGTAATGAAGATTGACTGACTTTTTGTATTTGTTTGCTCAATAGTTGCATTTTAGACACATTTTATCAGTGAGAATTTACTTGGCTTTGTTTTTAAAGTATAAAGATGTTAAACATCATTTGAATAATAACATATTTAAAAGAGAAAATTTAATATAGGCTCTTTTCAGTCTGTTTAGCTTTGGTATTAACATGTTGAAATCCTCATGTTAAATTCTTAGAAAAAGTTCTCTAGATGACTAAATGGATTTTGACCCCATTCTATGTTAATAGATAAGCATTTTGATTCAGCCTTGCATATCCCATCCACTCACAAATTCTTAAGCCAGAGCTCACAGCTTCAGAATCTGATTTTGTTTGCACTTAGTGGATCTTATTTGCTCAGGTAACACTCTGAAATTCAGTATTATGCTTTTTTTATATAGGGTTAATGATATCTCCCTTGCAATTTATAATGAGGCTTAAATGAAGTAATGTATGTGAAACACTTGACTTAAGCCCCAGAAATGGATTCTATTATCATAATAATGAAATTTCTGGACTAAAATACTTTTATTGATATCTAATCCAGTCATTTTATTTTACAGATGTGGAAAGCATTTTAAGAGGTTAGGGTGATTAAGATTACAAAGTAAATGTATCATCTGCTCTCCTGGATTTCATTGCTTTGTAATTGGTTCTCTGTTGTCATTTATTTGCTCATAGTTCTTAGTCTTCTTCTAAATATGATTTGAATTTCTATGGTAAGTTCTTGGAAATTAAAAAGTCTTCCCAAATAAGAGAAAAATTTCAAGTTATAAAATTGGAGATGCAGAAAAACATACATTTGGCAACCCATGAACTCCCTAACATTTTTCAACATCAAATGCATAGAATATATATTAAGCTAATCTAGACAAATATATAATCACTTCTATAAACTGAAATAATCTATTAACTGTTACTTACTATCCCACCACAATCCACTGCACCCATAGTTAGGACAATTTAATTTTATAATTAAGTTTTAGCACATAGTTTAAAAAAAAATCAGTGGAGATATTTTTGGGGTTAGAGGGGTCTAATAGGGCTTGGGGATAGTATAGGAAAAAAAACAAAACTTACTTTATAACATTTGGAGTGGATAATAGCATGCTCTGATCTAACTGGTTTTCTTGGGCTTTTGCTCATCTTCTGTTGTGACTGTAGTTATGTTGTTCTTTTATAACTAGGGTCAGGGAATTATTTCAGTAAGCATGCAAGTTCCTAAAAAGAAAGAGACAGGAAGAAAAAAAAATTCTCTAATTTACTTATACTTCATTAGGTGGCCTTTTGGTAATGTTTAAACAATATGTAAAATGAAATTTTAATCTACCCATCAACTTTATTAGTAATACCACTTTGCATTATTTGTTTTAGTGATTACTCAAGGAATTATATGTTATTTGAACAATCTAATTATAGTTATTTTTGTGCTACTTCACATGACATGTAGAAAATAATAATCATGTAAGTTTTTTTTAACTCCCTGCCTTTAAACTATAGTTGACAAATGGATTTTATTGTTAGAAACCTATTGAATATTTTACTTTTTAACTTAAATGTTCTTATATATTTAAGTAAAGTAAAAGATTAATCTTTAACTAGAAATTTACCATTTTGCAGCTATTCAATCCTTTTTCAAAATCTAAATTTTCATCTGTCTTAAAAATCAAAACTAAAACCATAAAAGCCCTGAAAATAAACAGAAAAAAAACTCTTTGATTTTGGGCTTAGCCATGATTTTTACACAGAACATCAAAAGCATAGACAAGAACACAAAATTAAAAAAGTGAGACTACATCAAACTAAAAAGTTTTGACACAACAAAGGTAGCCAATGAACAACATAAAAAAGGCAGCCTGTGAATTGGGAGAAATTATTTACAAGCTATATATGTGATGAGGGATTAGAATAAGAAACTCACACAGCTCAGTAACCAAAAAAAAAAAAAAAAAAAAAAAAAAAAAAA
>NW_025999943.1:1147463-1164593 GCF_001458135.2 Marmota marmota marmota | reverse complement strand
AACAACAAGTGCTGGCGAGGATGTGGGGAAAAGGATACACTTGTACATTGCTGGTGGGACTGCAAATTGGTGCAGCCAATTTGGAATGCAGTATGGAGATTTCTTGGAAAGCTGGGAATGGAGCCACCATTTGACCCAGCTATTCCCCTTCTTGGTCTATTCCCTAAAGACCTAAAAAGAGCATGCTACAGGGACACTGCTACATCGATGTTCATAGCAGCACAATTCACAATAGCAAGACTGTGGAACCAACCTAGATGCCCTTCAATAGATGAGTTTTCAATTTTATTATAGTGTGAAAGGTATTCAGTTCTGTACTTTGAATTTTAAACTTTGATTTGGAAACCAGGATGGTCCTATGCAGTGGCAATATTCTCTCACAATGCTAGGCCACAACAACAAGCTACAGCTCCCAGTAAACAACATGAAGATAAAGAGTGGATCTTCTGCAGTGTCCTGTGTGACAAGTTATATTGTTTGGTAGGTTTGGTAGGTTAGGTTAGATATATTAAATATGATTCAACTTAAGTATCATCAACTCAGGATATAACCCCATTTATCAGGACCTAACCCCATTCATTTGTAAATTGAGACCAAATAGAAGATATAAAACTTCTGGAAGATAATTGGAAACAAACCTCTTGGAACCAATATGACCAATAAGTAGAATACAACATGGATAAAAAATTATATCAGATGACTTTTTTGCATTTGAATTTAAATTCTGAATTATTTTTTTCTTATTCCAAAGTGATATAGAATTAAGAATTCGATGTCTTTTTTTAATGTTTACTTTTTTAATTGTAGTTGAACACAATATCTTTATCTCATTTATTTATATGTGGTGCTGAGGATCGAACCCAGGGCCTCATGCGTGCTAGGTGAGCACTCTACCACTGAGCCACAACCCCAGTTCCTGCAATGTAGTTTTTATTCATTTTGATGAAAGGTAACTTCTTGAGTTAAATACATATATAACAATGTAACAAACATGAGTGCTTGAGGTTTTAAAACATGTAAAAAGTTACCAATAATATTGATAGATGTGTGTGAAGTGGGAATTTAAAAATTCTATTGACATAAAAAACCATTCCTTTACTAATTCAGCATATGTTTTGTTTCAGGTATTTAATCTAATAATTTTAGAGTTAAGTAAGTGAAATGTGGACATTATGGGCATTATAGTAGTTGTTTATACTATTAATTTACAAAAGTACTTTAGATACTTATATTAGGTTTACCTTTCCTATTTAGGTTAATACCCATTGCCTACATCAGCAAATATCTATTATTTGTATGAAAATAATAGGTATTTTTTGACATAGTGTTACTCTTTTTTGTTAACTCATACCATAAAGGTAATATGATCAACTAGTGATATAGAATATAATGAAGTTGAAAAGATACTGTTAGCACCTGGAAAACAGATCAAGACTAAAGAAAATAGAACAAATGCAGGAACACTTTAGAAGAAAGCTTACAGAAAAACAAAGTTAATGGCAGTGGTTGAAATTATGAGTGGAAATGAAAACTGAGTGTCATAGCGTGAAGTAAAATAAACCAGCAACCTATACTTGCTGGAGATTGTTCTCTAATTATAGAGTAATGGTTAATAAAATAACTAAAAATAAGACCATACAATTCCTATTTCAGATAAATCAGAAAAAATGCAGTATTCTTAAAAGGAACATTGAAAATAGTCTAAGGAAATGTATTTATTTTCTAGACTACTATTCATATAATCCTAAGAATGTTATAGTAAACTTGAAAATCCAGAACTTTTTTTTTTTTCAAAGTAGTCATCAGAAAAACTGTGTATGTTCAGAATGTCAGGGTTAACAAGCTAGACTTGTGTACCTTTGATTTTGTAACAGTTTTAAACAGTTCAGTGTGTGTTTACTTTCAGGAAAAAGGGGGAGGTGCAGTTGAGATGTTCCTTCATTTAATCCTTGGTTCCAAATAGTCCTTTGCCAAGAAAATGAGCTCATTTATCTTCCTCGTGACCTTATATTTTCCTTTCCTTTGTGAACATTTTAACTGTATAGACTTTTTTTTTCTAGAGAGACTTTTAGGTGCATATTTTGTCTGTACTAATGAAGAAAATGTTAAAGGGGAATTTGAGTTTATTAACAACATAAATAAATTCTAAAATCATTTTGAGATTATCTTTGAACTTATGGGAAGTCTTTTTGTGATATGACAGTTTTTATAGGACTACACTTTTAAAATGTATTTTACATGAAAGGACTGCCATGTACAGTTATAGCTGCAAAGCAAAACAGAAATGATTTCTCTGAATATAAAAACTAGGTCAGGTAATATTAGTAAGCAAAAATAAATTTGTAGGACTTCATTTCATTAGATGGAAATGATGATGGCTGTTCTGGACAAAATATAGAAACTAAGTTTAATAAAATGTTTTGGAAAAATACTTGGAACTTAGTTTAGAATGATAATTACATACCAAATATTTAGTTCCATACTATCTCAGGTACACAGGATGATAAAAATATTTTACATACTACTCCAGTTACGTAATTCCTAATAATCTTTCCTCTGTAATCTAAAAAATTATTTTCAAATATACTTTATTTTTCTGAATTGATGTTATCACCTATTGGATTTGACATGTGTGGACATACGCGCATGTATTTAATCTTTTATTTATATTTTAAAATTAATAACATGATAATTATTAAAGAATGTTGGCTTTAGTGTGTTGTTTTTATTTTTCTTTAAGTTTTAAAGCCATATATATTATAGCAAGGAAGACTTTTCTGAAGAAAATTATATTCCAATAAAGTCCTAACATTTCATGTTATTGAAATAAATCCTGACTGAATACGTGCCTGCATTATTTTCCATGAGAAATTTTAGAAAATAATTATATCAAGGCCCAGTGACATTTTTATTTTTAATTTCCAAGTTATTCTCAGTTTCCTGAATGGATATTTATATTATTAGATTATGACCATCACTAGAATTAGTTGTATGGAACAACAAACATTATGAAAAGCCTAACTGTCACACCATTTATAAAGCAAACATGAAAATGATGTGTGATATGTCACTCTACAAAGCACAGATGGTGACTGAGTGCCAACATTTTAACTGATCCTTTTTAGTTGATCATGCATAATTTAATATGTCAGTCAATTGAAGCTAAATAGAAGACAGAAAACTTGTGGGAAGTAATTGGAAACAAACCCTCTTGGAGCCAATATGAAGAATAATCAGACTATAACACAGCAGGCAAGGGCTGGGATATAGCTCAGTGAATGAGTGCTTGCCTGGCATGTGTAAAGCACTGGGTTCAATCCCCAGTATCAAAAACAAACAAACAAAAACACAGCAGGCAAAATATACTGTCACATGACTTTTCTGTGTTTAGATTTAGATTTGGAAATTCCATATTATGTTTTTTTCCTACTCCAAAGTTATCTAGAATTTAAAGAATTCAATATAATTTATATTCATTTTAATGAAAGGTAACATCTTATGATTAAAATATGTTTATAATAGGCAAATATATAAATATCAACTGAAGAAAAATTAAACATATAGTCCACTCTAAAAAGTATATAAAGGGTTTTTAATGATAATGTTGATAGATGCATAGGAACTATAATTCCTTTATTAATAACATTGTTTTTTTTTCGATTCAAGGAATGTTATTATAGTAATTTTAAATGTAAGTTAGCGAGATGCAGATATCTATCTGCATGCCTACTTAGATGTTTATCATAGTAGACATGGTGGTTCTTTAGAATGTTCATTTACAAAATACCTTGGAAATTTTATATTGATTGCCTTTTGTGCTCATTGCTATATCAAGCTTGTGGGTATTTGCTGATTCAGCTTCACTCTTGCACCTAACTTAATTCTACTATAAAAGGCAGTGTGATGATAATAATAAAAGGCAGTGAAATACAAGTTTACATTTGTATAATTCCTTTTGAAAACATTGAAACAAGAAAAAAATCAAGAAATTGTAATATTAACTGCTATACTTAGTAAGCAAATCAAGCAGTTATGGCATAAGCACTTAAAACACTAAATTGAATTTTACAAACATCCAGAAAAATGCTCTACCAGTACTATTATATGAAACTCTCAGCTGGAAGCAGCACAAAGCAGCAGTGTGAGAAATTTGCAAATATTCATGGAAAACCCTTCACTGTACATTTGAACTGCTCCCTCACCTTGAATCTCCATTAAGAGACTGTGGCTTGTGGTCCAGATGGGACAGTCAGCATGGCACCTACTATTTACATTGCTCACAAGTAATTGCAAAACTACATAACTTTGAAGTATTATTAATAACGGGTGTAAATAATAAGTATAGAACAACATTAAGTTGCTTTTACTTTGACCCATGTGTATATTATTTGCCTGTCATCATTCCTATTCCAATTATGTTAACATAAGTATAGTCCTTTATTTGGAATCTTTAATTTTCAAGTAAAATAACAACATGGCTCATGATGTATTAAACTTTTACTTTTGCATAAAGTAAAATGTATAGTAATTTTATACTCATAAACTATTACACTAAAAGATCCCAGAGTGAAAAAGTCAAAATTAAAGATTAAAAGCTGAAAAGAAATACTACGGGTCTTTCATAGAACAGGCTTTTTATTGTTGTTGTTTTTTAAACTTCAGAACTGTACTTGGAAGTTAGAAGAAATGCTATCTGAGCAGGGAAAACAACTGAAGGAAGCAAAGTTAGTCTGCTTTTCTCTTCTTTCATTCATTTTTTTCCTCTATTTTGTCATGAAAAAGAAAAGCCAAAACAGAAAGCTCAGTGTGCGTTGTGCTTTGGAAATTTTGACAATAAAGCATACAGGGCACGCTCTTACAAGTTTTCAGAAAAAGAGCAATCCTTTATTATAGTCATCCAAGGGTGGCATAAATAATTAAATGAACTGACAGCATTCAGTCTTTTAGATCTTACTTAGAATCAAGGAGAAGAAAAACAACAGCATAGAAATTATTAATCTCTTCAGAGTAATAGAATATATATTTCATATAGGACTAAATATATTCTTTGAAAAATAAGCGCATTGTAATATATTATAAGTATATTGCCATTTAAATATTTATTTAGTATTTATTCATTATGTAGACTACATACAGTCTTAGAAATATATATCTATGATATATTAGGTTTGCTGTCTTAGAATGCATATGTATTATGAAAATATAAATATTCTCTTGGAAATTCAAATCAGATTATTGAAAATGTTTTTTAAAAGCTTAGAATTAAGAAATCTGCTTTTTTTACTCAGCTTTTCAAAAATATCCTTTATTTTTTTCTCTTTTTTTTCAAGTAAAAACTTACTAAAACCTCAGAAAGATTTGGTTGTGAATTAAAGTAAAATTATTTATGGTTATTCTGATTCTGCTGATGCTAAATTTGGTTATGCATATTCTTGGTTGTGGGCTCTAAAAGATCAAAAGGTGTCATAGAAGTTCAAGATTCTAAGTGATTCTTTCCAAATATGTGATTCTTTCTGTCTAATATTAGCAGTGGTAGAAAGTTGAATATAATTATTTCTGTTGAATGAGCATGCCATATAATAATAATTGAAATATGTTCTTGAGTTTTGATTCTTTTCAGCAATTATACAAGTTCCATATCCTTTTTATTTTAAAGTGTATTTACACCTACCTGGATTACACATATTTTATTAAACTACAGATTCCTAGTTTAATTATAGAGAGTTCCTATTAGCAACATCAGCATAATGGAATAGCTGGCTTTTAACTCAATTATAGTACTTTTTATTTAATTTTTTTTTAATTTACTCTTTTTTTTAGTTACATAATATAGTAGGATCCATTTGGACATAATTATAAAAACATGGAATATATCTCATTCTAATTCAGTCCCTATACCTCTCCTTTCTTCCCCTTCCCTTCCCACTCCCCCTGTTCCCTTTCTTCTACTGATCTTTCTACCATTTAACCATAGTTATTTTTTAAATTAGTTTTTTGTGGATGTGAGATTTATTGTGATATATTCACATATGTACATAAAAAAGTTATGTTCAAATTTATTCCACTGTTTTTCCTTTTCCTATTCTCCCTCTCTTCCCTTCATTCCCCTTTATCTACTCCACTGAAATTCTATTCTTTGTTTGTCCCCCTTTTATTGTGGGTTAGTTTCCACATATCAGATAAAATATTTGACCTTTGTATTTGGGTACTGGTTTATTTCACTAAGCATGATAGTCTTCAGATGCATCCATTTACCAGCAAATGTCATAAAGTCATTTTTTTTATGGCTGAGTAATAATCCACCATGTATATATATATACCACCATTCATCTGCTAAAGGGCACCTAGGATGCTTCCATAGCTTAGCTATTGTAAATTTTTCTACTGTAAACATTGATATTGTTCTGTCACTGTAGTTTGCTGATTTTAAAGCCTTTGGATATACACTGAGGAGTGGAATAACTATGTCAAATGGAGGTTGCATCTTGTGATGAGAGAACCTACAGAATGGGAGAAAATCTTTGTCACCATCTTCTTGGATAAGGTGTTAATATCCAGAATATATGAAGAACTTAAAAGATTTAATACCCCCCCAAAAAAACCCAATCAATAAATAAACAAAGGAACTAAACAGATGCTTCTCAGAAAAGAAATACAAATGGTCAAGAAATACATGAAAAAAAAATGTTCAACATCTCTAGCAATTAGAGGAATACAAATTAAAACTACATTGGGATTTCATCTCACTCCAGTCAGATAGGCAATTATTAAGAATACAAGTAACAATAAATGTTGGCTAGGATGTGGGGAAAAGGGTACATTCATACATTGCTGGTGGGACTGCAAATCGATTCAACCACTCTGGAAAGGAGTATGGAGATTCCTCTAGTATTTTAGGACTTGTAATCAAAGTTTCCATGATGGCTTACTCTGCTCTTCCTGAAACCACATCTGTAAGGGAAGAGTATGTTAAATTAAACAGGTTAAATTAAATGTATTCATATTGTATCTCAGGCTCCCTAAAGTCTCCAAACACCTACTCTATAAACTTCCTTTCTTTTTCCCTTTCTTTTTGGCAATTGGTGTTGAGATATGCAGCCATGAACATTCTTAAAAACAAAACTAGAGTATCATTCATTATTATAAAGGATAATGATTCATAGTATCATATTCATAGTACTTTTACGTGGACATTAGACACCTAAAATTGTGAAAAGCATTTGCAACTTTAAGCTATCATTTAAGATGTTATTAAAATTATTTCTTTTTTTCAGATGAAGAAAATTTGAAGCTTAGACATTAAATAACTTTCCAAGTACACATACTTGCTGTTTATCTGGAACTTGAACAAAAATTCTAAATTTAGAGACTTTTATTGTACTACATTGTTCATTACATCATATCTTATTAGATTTTGTTGGAAGACTGAAGATATATTGAAAATTAAATGAGGGAGATCTAATAGAAAATGAAGTTTATATTAGAGTTAGTGAAAATAAAGATTTTAAGAAATGATACTACCTCTTTTAACTAAGAATAATTTCGAGATAATAAAATCTTTTTTTTTTTTTGGTTCAAGTGAAGGAAACATAATGTGAGTATATGTGACCAACTACAAATCACATTGACAAATACAAATTAGAACTGATATCACCTGACCTCTAACAGCCTTGGTATAAAGAATTACTCTCTGTTTTTAGATTTATAGTCACTCACTGTTTTCCTTTTTCTGTTGAAGACTTGGTAACCCTTGTGACAAAAATGCCATAAATATTGCTTTGAATCTGGCTACTAATATACACTATAAGGATATTTAATCAAATTAAAAGTGTGAAACAGGACAATTATCAAGAGTAAGTAAAAATGAGCAGATGGAAGAAAACCAAAGACCAATATTGTTGAATAAATCAGGGTATAGGATAGAATATATTAATGCTGCTTAATGTAGCTAGAGATTTAGTTTTATGATTTTCCAATTAGAAACTGGATGTAGAGTGACCCTCTTTCCCAAGGAAGCCTTTCCTTTACCTTTTATATTCAGAGGACTATAGAGAGATAGTTAGGTCAGCACATTTCACCAGTAGAAATCGAACAAGGTTAATGATCAAAGGAAAAATAAAGTTCTAAAAAGATGAGAAAATAAATCATGACAGACACTGATAGGTTTTACAGAAGAAATTAATTATTTTTGTATCTGATGGCAGAAAAGATCCATCAAACAAAAAACAGAAAATCAAAAGAGAAAAGAACTGAGAACCATTTAATGTATGGATTCTGAAGTAAATTTACCCAGAATTGTTTTCATCCAGAATTGAAGAATTTTTTTGGTGCAATGTCAATCTCCATCATCAATCTTTTAGCTCTCTCCTCTCCTCTGGCATAATAAACACATAGGCCTCATGTTTAAACTGTCTGGAATCATTTGTAAACAGATCAGAATATCCTTAGAATATTGCAGTCCCCCCTCTCACCACTATATCTACTGTATGTACATGTAGAGAAAAGAAGAGAGAGAAGGAGAGAGCAAAGATTTTGATAATGTGATTTCAAGAAAAGTGAGATTGTTAGTATATCATAGTTTATAACAGACTAGTACAATGAACTTAGCCCAAATTTTTACTTGCCTAACAAAAACAAATATAAAATAGATATGGACAAATAGTCCCTTTGAGGAGATTTGCTTCTCTGGTTGGATATAAGAGTAATCTCAAATAGTGAATAAAATTACTGCTGTACTACCAGTTATTAGATTTTAGCTGTTCCATTGGCCAATGCAGAAATTTACTTTCACTAGAAATTCTCTGCTGTAGAAGAGAAACAAACAAAGATATCTGGGTCCAACTCAAGATACCTACATGTAGCAGCACATAAGCTGACCCTACATCTTCCAGGAAAAGTTTTAACCACTGCTTAGATTAGGAAGGAGGCCCAGGAAGTCTATAGCTTGTAATCTAAGGCAAGATTTTACAGAAACATTCCACGGAACAAATAGTCTATAAGATGCTTTCAGTAAGACATTTATGTGGAAAATAATTTGAGAAATACTACACATTATCATAGAAATTTAAAAAGTTTTTAGCATAGTAAAGATTCTTTTAAGTCCCTTGTTAAAAACATCAGTGTAATTTTATTAAATATGAGAATTTTTTCCCTCTTAATTTGTTAGCAAATTCTTTGTTCCTCTAACCAGGTTAATATTTTGACTTTCAGGCATTTCTAGAAAGCCTAAAACTTTCAGAATGATGCAACTGTAACTAGAGCTAGAGAAAAACACCGGAAAAGGAAAATATGTTAGCTAAAAATAGCAGAAACCAAAAGATCAGCGTCGTGTCACATTAATCATCAAGATAAGTGGGCCCCACCACCCTGGTAGACAAACCAAACCACCCACCTAACTTCAGCAGTAGTGGTAGTTGCTCTTGTGAGTGTGT
Organism: Marmota marmota marmota; assembly: GCF_001458135.2. Classification (NCBI taxonomy): domain Eukaryota; kingdom Metazoa; phylum Chordata; class Mammalia; order Rodentia; family Sciuridae; genus Marmota; species Marmota marmota. Next base: position 1,155,162 of record NW_025999943.1, on the reverse strand, counting down.
GATCTCACCATGGCCTGAATATCAATATTTTGCATTCAGACACAGTTAGTGATGTGAAATCTTGCCACTGCACGCTTTTGGGACATTTTTAATGTGTGAGTTAATTCTTTTGTCTGCTATGAATATCTCATGATGATTTTTGTTTTCATCTTTTATTAAAACTTCTATTTGATATATTGAGGTCAAATTGCTTTCAAGTCATGAGTTGGTATGAACAATATTGACTGTGTGCAGGTTTCTTTAAAGGGTCTCAACAGCAAGATAAATTTGCTACATGGTAATAAGGATATTTTGATATAAAAGTATGTTTCAAACAAAGATTAAAATGTAGATGCCAAGAAAAGAGAAAAAATAATGCAGTGAGGGAAATAATCAAACTATCGCTAGGTTTAATTACTGATTTTTTGCATTACAAAAAATAATATTCTTTCTAAAAAGACAAAATTAATCTAGCCTTGAAATGTCACTAGGTCTTTTCTGAGCTATTTATAGACAGTGAGATGCTTTCTCAAAAAGAAGAGACATGCAGCTTCCAGAAGATACTTTTTGTTTATGCTATCTTTTCTTTCCATAATGATGATAGCAGCAGCATGTTTCCAAAATTAATCACAAAAATAAGTAGTAATAATCTGGAATAAAATGTCAAAATAATGATCGTCTTTGTATAAATGAAATTTTCAATGATTTTTTTTATAGATTGTCTATATTTTTTTATAGATTGTCTATCCCCCCTTTTCAAGTTAAGCTATTATTTTACAGCCACAAAGAGAAAGAAAAATGCTTTCATAAAACTAAAGACAAAAGACAACAAAACAGCAAAAATACAGAATAGTTTGACAAGATGAGACATTAATAATGTTAGAACAGATGGATTTTGAAAATTATATCATGTTATTTATACTTTGTGAATAAACATATTATTTTGCATTTGAGAATAACAGTGAGATACCCACCTTTGCCTGTAGAATCAGATGTTGATAAACTGCATTCATTTGCCTTTTAAACATGCCTGTTTTTACTCAGATCACCACCTAATCAATTTCAAACTTGAAATTTGACTCATAACTGGGCAATCTGTTATTTCTTTGACTGATTTCAAATGTTTTCAGTTCTTTAAAACCTATTTTCCTTCATTAGCCTGTGTTATGCCAAATTCTTTAAAACATTTCCTCAAGAATCCTGTGCAGCAATGTGATTTAATAAATAAACAATATTAGGAAGGCTTTAAATTAAGAATAAGCCTGGAAGACACCCTAGGTGATGTATTATCCACTATCAAGAAGATCTGAAACCAGTCAAGTTAGAGAATCAAAAATTCTTGGCTAAAGTTGATCATGAGTGTATATTAGTGTAGCAAAATGCCAATAAGATGATGAACTCAGATATGAGCCAGAGAAGCTATTGAAGAAAGTGAGCACATCTTTGGCATGCAAACAGATACGTATTGTCCCATAGTTTGAGCTCATACTTTCTACTTAAAATCAAATTCTCAGACAATTCCTCAGTTGTGATACACTGTGAACCCAGTGGCAATGGAGTCAGAGGCATTACAATTCAGCTTTATGGAGCTAGCCTGTATGAGAGGGTAACTGACAGGAAGCCAAACCACATGCTGACTGATAAGTTGAAGCAGGGTGATCACAAACAAGTCAGGCAGAGAAAACATCACAAAACTCCATTATTTGGCAAGTTGAAGCACTGTGAGATGTTGTTGATGGCTGAGAAGTGACAGCACGGAAAGAAATAAAAAGTCTATGGTAGCATATAAGTTACTGAATAGGGAAAGCTCAATTTGTGCAAAAATGTCATGTAATCCTTGGGGCAGAGGCAAAACCCTGACAGATCCTGCAAACAGTGGTCATAGCTGGTGACTAACAAGCAGTTCACACATATTCTCCATGGATTGCATTGCAAATAAGAAGTTTGTGTTTTCACCTAAGCTCACAGGAAAACACTGACATCAAACCTTTGAAAGATGGGTGCCTGAAAATGTTATCTTTTGCTGAGTCACATAGATTAGCAATGAATCATGGAGTAATCACTTAAACTGTAAATGATAGTTTATTTAGTGTAATCACTGAATTGTAATTATGCACAATTAGTGAGATTTAGCACATTTAATTGTTGAAATATGTAAATAGGATTCATTCATTTTTTGTTCAGGTGCACTGTTATAAGAGGTTACAAAACAGCTGCAAGATTATTAACAGTAAAATTTTAAAAAAAGAAAGATGCTTACTTGTGCTGACATCATTCCTGGCTTTTTCCTTCACTGAGATCCACGCACAGTTGCAGAAATAGCACATCTCTGTCACTGGAAATATTTTTAACAAGTTCCCAGAATGACCTTTCCTGATAATGTGTCTCTAAGGAGTTTTTCCTCGAGGACTGCTACAATGACCATAACAAACCTTTGATCCATCGGCACAGTTAGGGAGTAGAATGACAGAGATTACTAAGTAATAAGAGCTGGGACAGAGAAAAATGAATATGGCAAAGCTCTAAGAAATGGTACTGGGACAAATGTTAAGATGGTGAATCCAAATATAGATGCAGAGTAACTTTAAAACATCATTTGGAACCTGTAATGCCAGTAGTCTGTTCTCTCTTACTTCAGCTTTATACTGCAGCATTTTCAGAAGAATATTTGGTAGACCTCCAGTTCTACATGTTACTATGTGTTACATGAAAATGTCTTTCCATAGTCTGAAATTATTGTAAAATACAAGTTGAATAAAATTAAACACTTTATATGCCTTGTCAAAGACTTTGTATGTTTTCAAGTATTATGTACCTTTAAGTGTAAATGAAGGATGCAGTATCCTGATTTGTCTAAAATTTACTTGATTATAGAAGTGCCAGTGGTACATTTTGATAAAACAAAATTTCAGTAAAATATGTTAATAATTTAGACTGCACTTGTCTTAATATAATTATCCTTGTTTTCCCAGATTACAGATTCCATAAGATGATGAATAGGACTTTGTCAATCTCTATCATGATGAGAACTAAAACTGTTATTTTGACATAGGGAAACTAAATATGTTTGTAGAATTTGTAACAAGTAATAATGATTAGGTTACAGTTATTCAAATACTATTGGCAAATCTCTTAGAACTGATGCTAGTGTTGGTCAGTCTCCAGATTTGGGCATAATTTGGTAATTCTTGAAAACAATAGCAATAGAGAGGCAGCTGAGAGAAATTTATATAACAAACACATTTCCTAAAATCTTAACTCTTGCTTTATTTTCTATACACAGCAATAAAAAATAATTTTCTCAGATTTCCTATATCCAATTATGATGAACATATCTTGTCAAAACATATATATGATAAGGTTGCTGAATAAATTATAGGATATGGAGTTTGAAAGAATCACATAGGGTAACCCCAGAAGATTCATACCTTTGTCTGATCCCCTCCACTTGAATTTGAACTGAACGTATGATGTGTTTCTATCCAAGAAAATGTGTTCACGCTGATGTGTGAGGTTGCTTAAGAGGAAAACCTGAAAGACAAAAAAAAAAAAAAAGTATACACACACAAATTTTGATCCAAAGAATGTATGGGTGAATAGGAATTCAAAGATCAAATGGGAAAGCCTCCTTTGGCTTTTCCACATTCTTACCCAAAGCAATATAGCAGCTATTGTTTACCCCTTCTCTGCATTCCAGCCTGGAGGGAGAATGAACATTGAGAAGAAAGTGGCTCAGACCCTAGACTTGACAAGTTCTGATCTCAATTTGTACTAATAACTCCTCTTTGTTTGTAGCATGACTAAGAGATCTCAGATGTTAGGTTGTCATAGAGGAAGTGACAAGGAGTCAAAGGAAGGACATTTCATATTATGATCATTTAGGCATTTTTTTCAGTATAAAGTTTTGCTAACTAATGCCAAATAAGTAACACCACTTTGCTTTTAGTTATGGGAAAGTTAATCATTATACATATTCCAACTCATAAGATTTCCCATCCTTATGCCACATTTAATTATTTTTTTTAAAAAGAATGATAAAGTTATTTCACCTTGTGGACACACTCTGTTTCTAATTAAGTTCAGTCTAAATTCAGGATGCTTTAGATGATTAGATCACATGTTCTTTACTAAGTATCTATTGAAAAACTCTCAATGTATCAGGGTTGTTCACTCTTTGATGTGTAAATTGTTCCTCAGTTACTGTGACTGAAAAAAAGGTTGTTTAACCAAATGTAACCTTTCTAGCATGCCATGTAATAAATGTACATTGACTTTCCTTTAAATGTTTTGTAAACCAGATGCTCACAAGAGATAGGCAAAGGTAGTTCACAGTAAATTAAATCTTCAGTCAATAAATAAGTGCAATGTCATCTTACTTCTGGGAAGTAATTTTTTTTTTTAACATTCTGGAAATTTTGTTTGTAGAATTTTTTTTGGCATATCCCTTAACCATATACATTTATAAAAAGATTATATGGATTACAAATGCTATATGATCAATTTAAAATTGAAAACAATACTTTTGCCCAGATCATCAATGTGATAAATTTAAACACAGTCAATGGTCATTTAAATTCTGGTTTGTTCTGAATGCTAGTTTAGAATAATTGAAAAAAAAAGTTTTCATTGCTAAATATAAATATACAAACACATTGTTTTATTATAAGGCTTTACATTGCAACATCCAGCTTTATTAATGTCAAGAATGCTGAGAAGTGTCAGTTGGCTGAGAGGTGACCTAATTTGGGCAGTGAGAAATGCATTCTTCAGGATTCATATTAGTTTCAAGCACTTTTTATTTCTTTTATTCATCTCAGTTGAGTTTTAAGCTATACTTCCTTTAGTACTTATGTCTTCTTTAGAACTTGAAATATTATTCAGTTACCTCAGCTCAGGCAAACATTTACAGCATTCATTTTTGTAAAAGGACATACAACCATGTTTAAATATTATTAATATATATTTTATATGAACTCATGATACTGTAGAATTGGAATTTATTATTAATGTTATGGATTGAATAAATTATACCCAAGGATCAAGTTATTCTATTTTATGTGTAGAATAAATATTTTGTATGACAATCATATATTTTACCAGTGTACTAATCAGACTCATTCTCTGAACAATGGCTATAAATATTTCTATTTTTTTCTAATAGTGTAAAATTGTGTTGAAGATATGCTGCTTAACTCTTTTATGTTGAACTTATTAAAAATATGATAAGAAAACATTATTTCAAAAATTTAGGTCAGGCATAATTCAGATCAATTAGTATCCAGGGAAGTGATAAAACTATCCCAAATCTTCTGAGGAAAACTTTCTATCCTATTTTATTATTTTAAAGAAAGTTTTATGTAGGCTTTACTCTAAGCCAATAGTATTAACCTATTTTGTGAATAAGAAAACTGTCTTACAGAAAGATTAGATAATTTGCCTTTAAGAGATACTTATATCACTTTAAGATACACCTCAAAGGAATGCTAATTGGAAGAGAGATTAAATAATTTTATCCCACTAAATTCTTTACACCAGCATTTTCAAAATGTTATTCTATATTTAATATCAAGATTCTTGAAAACACATACCCTACAACTTCGATTTAATTATTATGAAAATCATTATTTTAATATGTCTCTTAGTTCACCAAGTCTTCATAACTTTCACATAGAAGCAAATGATGCTCAAGATATCCATTGTTTGCTTTAGAAGAGCCTGGCTGCTATGGTTGGATACTGTCTGTTTCCCAAGTGTTTATGTGTTGTAAGCTTGGTTCACCATGTGGCAATATTGAGAGGTGATGGAGGGATCATTAAGACATATTGACTAGTGGAAGATTGTTAGGTAACTGGGGGCACTGAGCTCTAAAGGGATTAAGACTCTTTTCTTAACTCGGACATCTAGTTTGGTTCTTGTGAGAATGAGTCATGAAAGAGCAAGACTGGCCTCTTCCTACTCTGTGACTTCCTGTCACACCAAGTGATCTTTCCTTCTCACTCATACCATTTTGTCATCCACCATGTGATGCAGCCAAGGGGGAGTTCTCTAGAGTTCAATAGATGTCAGTGTCAAGCTTTTGAAATTCCAAAACTTTGAGCTAAATAAACCTGTTGTATTTATCAAATTCTCAGCTTCTGGTATTGTGTTATAGCAATGGAAAATAATGAAATACACTGACTAATGCAATGCTGTTCAGCATCATAGTGCTAGTCTCTCTGTTATCAAACAATAGCCTTGTTCCTCAGATTGTCATTCAGTTTATAAATTACTGCCCACTTTGGCAGGTTATACTGAGAAAACTTGCACTAAGAAGTTTCTCTTTGAGTCTTAAAAAAAACTTTCTAGATTCTTTTAAGAGGAATTAACTTGATATCATTCTAAATATTCTTTCAGCAATTTTAAACAGTGATACCACTGGGTTTTATTTTGTTTATCCAAATAAACAGAATCAAAAATGACTTTTTGAAACTTAATTTGCTCTTTAATCAGCAAAGATACAGAAAGGTCAAAAGAGGTCACTTAAGTATAAGAAAATGTTTATTCTAGAACACAACTGCAAAATAAACTCCTATTTCATCAGGGATGGGAGGACTTCCTCCACACATGAGCAATTGGCTCACATGGCAGAGGTATGAATGTCTTGACCAGAACTGTAAAACTGGACTGCATTCTTCATCATATGGAGAGAAGCACCACAAAACTCTTCATTTATGGTATACATAGTCTGCCTACCATACATAAAATAGTTTTCACTAAACAAGAGTATGTAAAGTTTTGGTATTTTTATCTTTATAGTAAAAATGAATTTGCTTCATGTTACATTCACATATAAGAGATGACTTTGGAGAACTATCAAGAATTGTGGTAAAACCATTACAACTATCACAACAGCAATAATGCAAAATTATATTTCTGTAGCTCTCTAGCTCACTGTGGGTACCACACTGCATTTTACTAGCAATGACACTTGTTAATAGCCATTTTATCTAATGAGACCATCTGCCAATACCTTACTAAGCATTCACTACTTCTCTAAGTGTTAAAAAAATGTTGTACTTAAAATGCCATTTACTGGAGGAGAAGGAAGATGGCGGCGAGGGGAGTGCATTGCCCCCGTGTGCTGCTTCACTGTGTGGGAGTATGACAAGTCAGGACGGCTAAAGGATATCTTGTTAGGAATTTCCACCAATAGTGGGGTGCTCCAGAACCTGGAGGAAGGATTTCCATCGCACGAGGATCGGCTACGGGGACTCAAAAGCGAGAGGTTTGTCGCACGGAGGGTAACACTGCTTATTCAGCAAATCGCCCCGCGGCTAGAGTCTGCAGCGCGCACTGGGAAACGAGGAGATAGCGACGCAGGGATACAGCGCTGCAGTTTCTGCCAGCCGTGCAAGCACCGTACTCAGGGCTGAATTCTGGGTTCGAGACGGGGGAAGGAAGCGGTCCATCTCGGTTCTCCACACCGGTCAGACCACAGAGGAGGCCAGCAGCCACCATGTTGGAAAGCTGACGTCACCATCCCTGTTTTCGACTGACCGCAGCTCATTCAGCCATAGAACAGGTAATTTCAGGCTGCCATTCGCCTGCGGCTTGCAGACAGATTGCTAGGGTTCAGTGCCTGGGTGCTTCTTAGAACCTGATCTTATCGGAGCGAACACCGAGCGAGGGGCGGCCGAGTTCCGGCTCCGGGAACCGTCCCGGAACCGCCCTGGCCCAGGGC
>NW_025999943.1:1137228-1144239 GCF_001458135.2 Marmota marmota marmota | reverse complement strand
TGTAAATCAATGGATGTGTAACTGATGTGATTCTGCAATCTGTGTATGGGGTGAAGGTGGGAGTTCATAACCCACTTGAATCAAAGTGTGGAATATGATATGTCAAGAAATTTGTAATGTTTTGAACAACCCACAATAAAAAATTAAAAAAAAATGCCATTTACTTTCTGCTGTACACAGCTTGTTCCAATACAGCTAGGGAATTTTAGAGAGTTGACCTATTTCAGAAAATTATTCTCTGTCCTAAGCTCTTTGAGTGTATCCCTCTTTAGATTTACATCAAACCAATTTCTGGGTAGAGTTTAGTGATCTTTGACATCAATGGAATATTTTTTCTTGTAATGAAATATAATTCTGTGCACTAAATTACAAGCAATTACATTTAGACCTTTGACCCATCTAATGACCTTGAGATCAAGCAACCCTTTAGGGGAAAAGAATCCCTTGTTACTCACATCATGTGTTTTGCAATGAATTGAAAATTTTAAATTGTGTAATTGGTGGTATTTTAATTCATTCATAGAATTGAGAGAGGAAGATACATTAAAATAGTGTGCAAAAATGTTATATAAAGTATAAGATGAAAAGTTGAGGATATAAGTTCTATAACATGCTTTTAATGTAAAGCTAATATAATAGCCATATACCTCTGTTACTAGGAAATATAACTGAATTTACATTGGGGTTTTAATATTATTACTATGCATACTCCTACTTTATGCCTTATCAGCAGACAAGAACTTTAAATGTAATTTAAACAGATCAAAATTTATAAACAAAAAAAAATTGTTTCTTACACTTCTGGTAACTGGGAAGGCCACTGGTACCCTGGGAGGGCTGTTCTCTGCTTCCAGGACAGTGCGTGGTGGGGGTGTCCTTATAGGGCAGAAAGTGGAAAGGCAGAGATCTCCCCTTTCTTCTATCAGACCTTTTTTAAAGCTACTAATCCTTTTCACACCCCCAAGGCCATGTCTTTCAAAAATGTCACATTGGAGATTAAGTTCCCACATGAATTTTGAAAGAGAATATCATTACAACTATAGCAATATGTATTATAGAAATCATGCTTTGCTTAAAATTGTCATTACTTTAGAACAAATTGTTTGTCAAAGCCTTGGAGTACAGTTTACTTTTTCCCTTAATGCTATACTTTTCTTACCCACTCAAGAAAAGATGAAAAATTAGAGCACAAATCCAAGTAACTTATTCCCAAACCAAAATATTTTTCCTGTGCAAGTTGCAAAGAAAATCAAGCTAACACAAAAACAGAGCAACCATTTGAAATGGAGGTATCATTTTGGATGTGAAGATACTAGCACTAAGAAAATATACATTTAAAATGTTTGTTTGTGTTTTGGTACAGTAAGAAGACTTTTCTATAGTAGGATGAAATTGTGTCCAACACTCTGGAACTATTTGTTCCATTCAAGGTAATTACTGTTGAAAATATTTCATTCACCCAACCAGCTATAACTGTAAGTAGTGGGCAATAAAGGTTGCCAAGGATTTTAGGCTAAGATCCAATGTATATTTAACTGGAATTTTGAGAAACTCCTGGAAACTAGGCCATTCTCATGTTCTGTATATTAGCAATAGTTTCCCATAGCAGATTCTAGAGTAGATTGTTCCCAAGAGTTATACTTAAACATGTTTCCCACATACAAGCTTATGTTGCTTAACAAATAAAAACCTGAAAATTGTTACAAATAACCTCATTGTGAATGGTACTTTGATAATTCTGTAAAAGTATTGATGCTATTAATTTTATCATTAATTTCTAATACAAACAACTAATAAAGAAATTATAGAGATATTAGCAATTATATTTGGGAATCTGATTATTTTAATTTACTTTTCACAGAAGAGCATGTGCAAGTAATCACAATCACATAAAATTAAATGTGCTGAGTATCTTTCTTTAGGAAATGTTTGCTTATGTAATTAAGTACAAATGTATTTTCAATTGTCCAATATCATTCTTTAACATAAAAGTTAATATAATTTGGAGGGGAGGATACTGGGGATTGAATGCAGGGACACTAGACTACTAAGCCACATCCCCAGCCCTATTTTGTATTTTATTTAGAGACAGGGTTTCACTGAACAGATTAGTGCCTTGCATTTGCTGAGGCTGGCTTTGAATTCCTGATACTCCTGCCCAGCCTCCTGAGCTGCTGGGATTATAGGCAGCTTTCAAATAGCTGGGGAATATGGGTGTGTACTATCGTACCTGGAAATTATTTCTTTTTAAATATTTGAATAAATGTCACATGGATGTGGAAAGTTCTGTCAATTTGATTTGCAGTCTATAACCAGAACTTAGAACACTGCTTTACACATAAAAGTGAAGGTGAATAAATATTCTTCATCTTCCTATACTGGCTTCTGTCTTTTGATGTGGATGGCTGTTCATTTCTACGTGGCCTGAAATTGTGATCCTTTTGCCTCAGCATCCTGAGTCACTGAGATTACAGATATGTGCCACCGCACCAGCTATTTCTTAATTTTTCAAAATTAATTATCAAGTATATACATTTTTTTCTAAGTATTTTCAACAATATAAAAATATATAAACCCTGGGGTCCTTAAGATTAACATTCAAGTGGACATTCCAGAAAAATCAATAGACTCACAAAACCTTTCTGTCCCCATTTTTTAAAAATATTTTTTTAGTTGTAGATGGACACAATATCTTTATTTATTCATTTTTATGTGATGCTGAGGATTTAACCCAGCACTTCATGCATGTGAGGTAAGTGCTCTACCACCGAGCTACAACCCCAGTCCCTCTGTCCCCTTTTTTAAAGTAAGAAGATGTATCAATTTACCAGGTTATACCAAATACAACACATGAATAATAAATTTTATTAATATGTTTTATTCAATATGTTCTATTGTATAAATGCAATGCATCTGACACTCTTCTTGGAGCTAGGGATAAAACAGGAAGGGAAAGGCAGGAATATATTCTGTGACAGAAGAAAAGCAAAATCAAAGGGTATTATGGTTTAGGTATGAGTTGTCCCTCAAAAGCTCATGTGTGAGATAATGCAAGAGTTTTCAGAGATCAAATTATTACATTATGAGAGCCTTTATCTTATTAGTAGATTTATCTACCTAATTGGGTGGCAGTGTGTGTCTAATGGGGGTGTTCTTTTGGTTTTTAATTTTGTTTCAGGTGAGAAGAGCCCTCTCTCTGTTTTCTGCTTGTCATGTCCTATGTTGGTTTCCTCTGCTGTGCCCTTCCACCAGGACATCTGCCTCACCTTGGGCCCAAATCTATGAACCTCTGAAACCATAAGCCAAAATAAACTTTTCCTCCTATAAGTTGCTCTTATCAGGTATTTTGGTCATAGAGACAAGAGCTAACTAAAACAGAGGGGGTGATTAATTCCATCTGAGAAGATGGGGTAAAGGGATAACTTAGAAGTTTTCTTAAGCATTAATGTCTAAACTGACAGCTAAATTACAACTGATGAGAATTTGCCAGACACCTGAGATGAGGTATGGAAAAAAGAATGTTCCAGATGATTACCTTAGTTACCATGAAAACTTATCACCAGCTAGCTGGGCTGGTGACCTGAGCTGGGTTCACATCAATAACTAAGAAAACTGCAAAAGAAGCATGCAACACACAGAAATACCTTTTGTTAGCAGGAATCAGCGACGGCTCTTGACCTTCAGGGTCAGTTGGTAAGAAAGAGAGAGCATGCCTGAAACCATCCTAGTTATTGAGGGGAAGGCATTCAAGAAAGTTCAACCCAAATGAGGCAAGAGATTGGGTTTCAGGGACTTTTAGCCCAGTCCCATTGGGTGACGCCCATTCCCAGAGCTTCATCCCCTTGCCCGGGGGAGGTGAGATCCATCTGCTTTCCCCTGCATCGGAAGCCAGTTCCACACCTCCATTACTCAAGGCTAAGGGTACAGGCTCAGCTCCTGTTCACAGTGGTCCCCGACAAAGACTAACACAATGACTTTTAGGTTAATTTTTCTATTAACTAATTATCAGAAACACATTTTAACTGATGAGAAAACTGAAGGTCATGGAATTTATACTGGACTAAGTTCATCTGGTTTATAAGAGAGCCTGAGTTGAACCTGTCCTCTCTGACTCTGGAGAGGAAAACATTTTTTTCCCCCAATATGCCACCATGAAAGAACATAAAATACGGAGTATTTAAATATTTGCTTTTTGATTAAAAAACCTTGAGTACTTTATCAACTCTAGAAATTTGGAACTTATAAATATTTAACTTAAAATGCTGCATATCTGAATCAAATCAATACTTTCTTATATACGTATAATAGGCATGAATGATTCAAAGCCTTGTGTGTTTTATTGATATTTACCCAGAAACATGCAACCCTTAATCAAGCCTTATGAACACAGTTCCAGAAACATGAGGTCTATACTGAAATACAGCCAATCAGGCAACTAGGCAACTTTACATATATTTCCCTAAGAAGAAATAACTTTAATTATTTTTACTTTTAGGATGCAAAGATTTAGAGAAAATTTTCAATATGAGCAGCAATCATGCATACCTTCAATAATAACAGAAATAAAAGGCAACACAAATAATATGCCAGCAAAATTTTCAAATAACAATGTTTCTGCTTTGCCTTAAGCTGTTGTCCTATAATAATGGAGAAAGAAAGTAATGTACTTTGTTGATAAAATATCAAGTAATAAAACCTTATTCTGAACAAAGCAATGCTGAACTTTAGAAATAGAGCTAGAACTATAACTTTGTTCTTGGAAAATATCTGAATGTGCATCAAAGTCAGTTCCAGCAGCAATGGTGCTTTGATTTTGTTTCCCAGGAGAAAACTAAGGTAGGGTTCAGATACCAGCCTCCTGCCTCAGCAGGCAAGGACACGCAATATGGTTATGTCCCTGAGAGTCTCATGCAGCCGCCATTTAGTGATCACTGCACTAATATAAGTAGGACTGTTGCAGAGGTGACCTTTTCAGTCTCCTATAATTTATATCATTTTCTGGCAGTGGGAAAAGCAGCTCCAATAACATCAGCCTCCAGAGAGGCCAGTTGTTCTCCTGGCCCTGCTGGCCAGAATACAGACATCTCTGGAGATCCTGTGCCAAGAAAATGCAGAGAAGCAGATATGGAAAGTAGTAAAACAAAATGTCCTGTAAAATTCTTACCTGTGTAATCAAAAGTATAAAGGACTCTTCAAATCTGTTTGTATAAGGCATTGCATAAGGTAATTTATTTACAGGAACCTCAGCCAAAAGTAGGAAAAAAATATTGGAACTGGGATTCCTTTTTTCCTCTTTATTTCAAAACTTGTGTAAATAACACTAATAAGCTTTTGTTCCTGTGCCAGAAAAATAAGAACAAGAATGAATCGGTTGGTCAGTATCACCTTGTATAAAATTAAGTGCCTCTTTAAAAAATCAAAACATGTTCAAAATAAGTATTGCTTTTGTGATTACACTTTCTTCCAAGGGTAAAAGCAATAAACTTGTTTTATATTATTAAATAAATCAGTGCTTTAAATAAATTTATCTTTAAGATAATGAGGACTTTGTAATTTCATTTAGCGATTTTGCATTAGGTTCAAAGTATAATGCTAAACACAAAAATCATAACATGAAATAAAACTTTTATTATGGAATTTAAATATTATCAATAAATATATAAGGGTAGTATGAAAATAATAAATTTTCCAATATTCATAATGAAATAGAATTGAACAAAAATTGCCATTGTTAATGTATAAAATTTGTAGATAAAGCACAACTTGAATTAAATTTATGAATTTAATAACAAATTACATAACACATATAACAACATATTTTATTTTTATAAATATAACTTTATTATTGCTTTATTTTATGAAAGAAAGTCACTCAAATTAGTGACATGTATAATCTAATTCAGCATCTTTGTTCTGAATGGAGCTACATTTTGAATTAATTAAGAATTTCTCAAGAACATATCATTTTCTCTTTTGTGTAAGTTGCTATAATTAAAACAACTGATTAAAATCCATGACTGAGGCTTTCACTGGAAACATTCATGTCATTCTTCAAACACATTTGCATAACTAGAACTATTTCTTGTGCATCTGTGAATACCACTCACTGTGGTGCTTTCACAAGTTTTGTTTACCATGACATCCAATGCAACCACAAAGCCATACTCTCCAGATTTACTAAGCTTGCTTCAAATCTTTTTGCTTCTTGTTTACATACTTTATTCACTGACCTCGAAAACTGACATTGATTGAGGTTAATTTCCATTCTTCACAAACAGTAGCATGTGATTCAAAACAGAATAATGAAACAAAAGCCCCATTGTTTTGAAATGTCCCTTGCTGGCTAAACTCCAAATTGTCAAAACACTTCAATTTTATAAATCTTGTCCATTTTAGTGTTAGTGAGACAAGTCATTTATATTAATAATAAGTTCTAGCAAGTCTATGAATTCATATTAATATGTTTATACACACAATTAAACATTAGTCATGTTATTTGATAACATTATTTCATTTCTTACTTTTCACACAGGCATTGACTTAGGGTAAAAGCCACAGTAAAAATGATTGAAGTTGAAAGTCTGGAATTGAATTTTGGCCTCTGTTGTGGACTGAATATCTGGGACCCCTTCTCCTCCCTGCCCCCCACACATCATATTTATATGTCAAAATCTTAAATGCCAAGGAATAGAATTAATAACCTTTTAGAGACACCACAGAAAGTCCTTCATCCCTTCTCTCATGTGAGAACTGGGTAGGAGGCCACCATTTATGAAATAGAAAATGAGCCTCACTAAACATCTCAATGTCCAGACTGTGAGAAATAAATTCCTGTTATTTATAAGACATCTAGTCTGTGATATTCTGTCACAGCAGCTCTAGCAGACTGAGATATTCTCCAAGGCACCTTTGACAAGACCCCTGTTTATTGGGGGCCTTGAAGAAATTTACTTACTGTGACTGGTAATTTTCCAGGTTTTCTTTTTTCTTTCTTTTTTTTTTTTTTTTTTT
>NW_025999943.1:1118994-1136608 GCF_001458135.2 Marmota marmota marmota | reverse complement strand
TTTTTTTTTTTTTTTTTTTTTTTTTTTTTTTTTTTTGAGGGGAGGGGTACCCAGGATTGAACTCAGGGACACTCAACCACTGAGTCACATTCCTAGCCCCATTTTGTATTTTAGAGACAGGTCTCAATGAGTTGTTTAGTTTCTCACCATTTGTGAGTCTGGCTTTGAATTCTCAATCCTCCTGCCTCCCAGGCCCCTGGGATTACAGGCATTTGCCACCGCTTTAACACTTTTAATGCTTCCCCTGCCTCTTTCCTCAGCCCCTCACAGGAAAATGAAATATCATGAGCCTTATTTGGGGGGGGTTCTCAATAATGAAAAAAATCCATCAACTTCATTGATGTACTTGCAATAACCATATAGTTGGGTCTTACCAGGAGGGTATTGGTACATGGAGAGAACTGGTGCTTTCTCTTGTTCAATATTCTCTAGAACTGTCACAATGACTAATTAAAGGATTTATTGTTACTTTTACTTTGACTTTCCTTAGACAATCACTTGATATCTGGGCTGCTCAGTTCTTCCCACTTCAGCTCAGCTCAGCTCTTGAAAAATGATAGGAGAGAGGATGAGAATGAGATGTTATTGAAAGATGACAAATTAAAGAATGAGTGACAGATTGAAAATCATTAAATAAATAAGTCAAAAGGAACAGAAATAGATATTGCTGAGATACAGTGCTATTTTTATATCATAGCATTGTACATGCAAGGAAGAATCATGGATGTAGAATTTCAGAGCTATTTTCCACATTTTGTTACCATGCAACTATGCAAAGTGATGTTAGGGTTTTGATATGCATATATTTCAGTTAAACATGGTACACTGCAAATCAAATACTACTTGTATCATGTCACTATGGGATTCATTATATAGGAAACTATTTGGTGGAAATAATTTAAAAGATAAATAGTTTGAAACTCAGTTGTATGCTTAGTGCTTATTTTACTATAACTGACTGTGTTGTAACATCTTAAATACAGCATCCTCTATGTGTGACAGTACTAAACTTTGCAACAATTAAACAGTAAAATTAATATCTCCAGTTAATGGAACCATAATTCTGACAAAATTCTCCAGAATAGGTAAAATGGGTGGTAAAAGAAGAAGGCAGACATTGTTCGTGTCTTAACTCTGTGGCTACATTCATCAAAGTTTATGGCATAAGATCGAGTAAATAGGGAATAAGAGCTTTGACCCCTCAAGGTTCTTTGAAATCCTAAAGGCGTTCCACAGTTTTGATGGGCTTGAGTTCAGAGCAACTTGACATATTTCCTCTCTGATTAAAACTCCCATAGTTAGCTTGAAAGCAGCAGAGAAAGCTGTCAGATTAATAAGCAAGAAATGCTGCTTAAAGCAAGATTTTCGAGGTTGTTTCTCACCTCATTTGCCAATTGTACCTCAGAGACCACTTATTTAAATTATTTTACATTGAAATATTATGCATTCCCTGTGTTTATCATAATTATGATCAGCCCTTATACTAGACTGAATTTCCAGTATCCAGTATTTATCATGATATCTTACCATAACTTTTTGCTTTTTCTGATATATCAAATATAGGAAAATTCTCTTTTCTATTTGGTTAACTAAAACATTTTAATGCCTCCTCTACTCAAAGTAAAAAAGAATAACTATTTATCAACTATTACAGGACTTGAGTTTTATTTTTTGGAAAGAAATACATCCTAATTCTTTGAAGCATGAAACTAAATTTGCCCAATGCTGTAATTAAAAAAAAAATAAAAAGCCTCATATTTTTAACCCAATTCTATCGACAAAATATTGATATAAGAAAATTTTAAATTGTAGTTAAATAGTAGTATAATTTCTATGTCCAAAATCCAATAGAAGATAAATTTTGAAGAAAATTATATAAAGGGTATACCTTAATACATTAATGTACATTGAATATTAAGTAAATACTAGGCGTTGCCTTAAATAATAGTTGAGATGATACATCAAAATCAACTAAATGACATAATGGATGTGAACATGTGAACAGAGGTCATGAGGTGGTCAACAACTTCATCTAGGTCACACATTCAGCCACATACCTTGTGTTCCATCAGAACATGATTTACTGTCACAACACAAGAATTCTTTGACCCATATATGTCCTCCTGAAGTTTGATGAGCATGCTTAAGATTACTTGATATGAGAGGAATTTTTAAACAAAATAAGTTCCATATCTGTGAAAATTATCAGATATAGTTAGAATAAGAGATAACTACAAGGCATTATGTTGAGAGAAAGGAAGGAAGAAGAAATAAATTGAAAATGTGAAGATTTTTTTTATTGTTTGATGGCCCTAGCTGTTACTTAAACTTGCCAGTCTTTGAATTTACTTATCTTAAAATGGAATACCAATAAAACTAACTTTACAGCCTATTGTAAAGTGAGAAAAAATTATATTGTGTAGTGTACAGAAATATATAGGTTATAAGCTTAACATATACTACCCAAGATCATTATTAGATCAGAAAACAAAATTTTATAGGATATAAAGCATAGCAACAATAATGCAAATAGTAGTAAAAAACAGCAATAGCACTAGATGAATTATAACTAATCACCCCACGTATTTGGGATACTATACATATTCAATAGTGGAGGAAATAATAGGCAATTCTGGGTCATTTTACACTGTGCATATACCAAGACACTCTGATTATGGACATAGAGTTGTAATGTGAGTTCCTTTGTGTGCAGCCTAGTCACCATACGTTTCCTATAGACTACAAAACATGATGGCTCAAGTAAAATAATTAAAACTGCAACCAGAAAACAGATGTTAGGTCTAGATGAAGTGGCTTGCTAAAAAGAAAACTTATACAGTCAAATAGAGTAAGTATGTTGGAGCTACACAGTTCTAGGTTTAGTAGTTCTCTGGGATAATGTCAGAGTTTCTTGCAGCTTGTCAGGATCTCCACTGGCTTGACCTTCAACCATCAACACCAATGCCAATGCATTCATCATGAATGAGAACTGGGACATGCTCACTCACAACTCCCCAGCTCTGTTCTGCCTTTGCTGCCTTCAAGTTTATTTCAAAAATTTTCCCCACCAAAGATGCAGAGTGCTCATTTTCATCATCATCTGACCCTATACTGTACTTTATTGGCATATTATTGAAGCTTTTATTTTTTAAAAAAACCTCCGAATTTAGATCTTAAAAAGTTAGTGGTGGAATAAGACTCCTATAGAAAGATGGTCAGCAACTCACTGAATATGTTCACAGAGCTTGGGGTCTTATGAGAGATCCCTTCCTATTCAGCAGTGTGACAGGAGCAAAGCCCAGGGGATGCACTGTACCAGCCAAGAAACACAAAACACAGGAATGGGGGAGCACTTTGGCAGACGTATGCTACCTTTCCCCTTAATTCAGTGGATGGGTAGGGGCAGAGATAACTTAATTGAAAGCAGAAGGGGAGAGGCTGCCTTAGGCAACTTACAACTTCTGAAAACACTTAGAATCATAGCAGAGGAAGACTTGATTGATTTAATTACCACTCAAGTGTAGAGAGGTTGGAGCCCACAGGCATACTCCAAGCATGCACAAGTTCCTTCTGTTAAATAAAATTTATGTTATTGAGAAAGAGTAAAGCTAGAGGGACAAGAGAATCTGGTAAGAATTGTTCTATACAGAGGAACTGGCTATTCTTCTTGTCCTTGGTAGCTAGGCAAAACTGAATGTTATGGTGTACCATGCTCTGCTTTATTTTCTTTCTTCTCCCCATCAGAGTATGCAGCAATGTATTTCCTCAAGAGGGAGGTGCTTGGTAACTGTCTCTTCTCATTATCAAATATAATGGTTTAAACTATAAAACATTTATAATGTGTCTGACATTCTTCTGAAATGCACATTCCATTTATTAGTAACTTACTAAAATCACACATTTAAGGTTGGTACTATTAGGATCTACATATTGCAGAAGAAGAAACTGAAAATACATACATCTGGGAAATAATACCGTCAGAATTGAAACAAGCAGTCTGGTTTCTTGAGTTCATGTTCCTTATCGTTTCAGTATATTGTCCTCTGAATTAAAGCATGACTAATTATTAACAAGTACAGGATGAGAATGGATAGGTAAATAAGAATGGCAATAAGGTATCATATCTACAAAAGTCTCTATTTTGCCCAAAGTATCCCTAGTATGATGGATAGCAGCAAAGAATCCTGTTAGCTAACTTAATTAATGATACATCAGAACCCAATTTATTAAATAAATTGAATCCCACAATATTATGTACCTAGGAGGGGATTAGTTTTATCCCCATCCTGTTTGAAAGTCTCTGGGGTTACACTGATGAGGCTGAATTTAAAGAAAACCACAGCATGTACTTTCCTGCAGTACAGGATTCCAGGGAAAAAGTAATCATCATTAAATAATAATGCCTGATGAAATATACAATCCAAGTGGGTATGCTGGGACAGGATCTCATATTTGGTAGATTTTACATTTTTGTGCCTTAGAATATTCTTAGGAATTAAAAGTTTATTAAATAAGAATGTATTACTGGTAGGGATTCCACCTCATTGGAAAACCCAGATAGTTATACTATGGTAACTAGACATTGTGGTCCCGTAAATTAACATAAACTTAAATACTTCTCCCTGGATGACAGATCCAAGCTGGTTACAGAAGAGTAACATAAATATAGTTTACAAGATCACCCATAATGCCTAAAGAGGCAGAATATTTATCCAGTGATGGCTGCAGAAATGGCTGTAAAAGTATGGGGGAAAATGTGGACATTATATATTTGTGTGATTATCCATGGAAATGAACAAGTGAACAAACCTTTAGCTCCCATACTAGGTGCTGGGGATAAAATGAATAACACCACTAAAAAAAAAAAAAGAACACATGAATAAAACAGAACATTCCCAATTAATATCTGTTAAAATTAGATTCTTCATGAAGCAGACTTTGAATGGAGATTAGTGTCTCAGAAGAAAGTATATTTGGAGACAGAAATAATAGGTTGTAGAATTGTCACAGTATTCATCGGGCCATATGGATACTGAGTTTGACATGACTCTTCAGAGTTGTACCAAACTGGAGACAAGTAAGTGGGGATTCATTAGGTGTGGACTGCCATAGGAAGGAGTATTACATTGAGTGATGTTACTTTTTGATTACTTTTTGAGTTGAGGCAATTCCCTTCAGTTCTCAGTGAAAATCTAAGCAGCACAGATTCGTAGCAATGCTGTGATTTGGGATAAGCCTTAACAGAACAGCAGACATAAAGACCAAATATAATCTGGATCCTTCAGTCGCATCCAAATGGTGGTGGCTGATCAGTCTCTGTGTGTGTGAGTGTGTGTGAGTGTATGTGTGTGTGTGTGTGTGTTTCTGTGCATATGCACACATTAAAAACAATCATCCTTCAAGAAGATCCATCAAGAGGAAAGATAATTATCCAGGGTCATGTCCCAACCTTTGGGAAAGAAACAATGAAGACCCCTGAAGCTTCCCAGATTATAATTTTGAGTTACATCATACTTTAGATTAGTACTGGAAAGACTCCAGTTAAGCTTAAATAAATGGAAGAAGTGAATGCAAGTTTCTGGTGAACTATATGGAATAATCAATTTTGAAAATCATTCTGTCTTAATAAGTATATATTACCAGGAACAAATAACAAGGAAAGACTACAATATGCTTTCACTGTTTCTCTTCAGGAGTACCTTAAATTATCCAAGTATTACCATAAAATCACAGTGTGTTGGATAAGAGAGTTATCTAGAGAATACCACAGTGCCTCCCACCTTCCAGTTAGTACTTTCTACTTGTAGGGCTCAAGTTCTTTTTCTGAAGACCTTGAAATAGGTCTGAAATAGCATTAGATATTTCATGACCCATTTTTTAACATTGTGATAGAAAAATTAAAACCAGGAGGTAAGATTTGACACACCTCTCAGCAGCACTGTGATGGAGAATTCAATACCAAGAAAATTCAGAGCCTAAAACAAACAGTAAATAGTCATAGAGCCAAGATATTCCAGCATATGACTATAAGTGAAAGACTCAAGAAGTCACATATGTGTTTATGTGTTTATGTAGCAATATCTGTGTCACTCTGTGTGTATTCATCTCCCTGTATATAAAAATGAAACTTAGCAATTAATGACAGTTTAATGCTCTATTTTTTATATCTTACCAATAATATATTTCCATAGATAATTTCATTAAAGAATTTAAAAGCCATAAAATAATTATGATTAAAAGGTAGCATTATTGAACAGGCAAAGATATTTGGCTAGCAGTTCCAAAAAGACCGCATAAAATAACAAGCAAAAATGATGGGAAGAACTGGATTCTGTTACTTTGGCAAAGAAAAGTGACAAAATAGTCCAATGTTTTGGAATTAGATGAATTCCTGAGTGATTTTCTTTTCCCCCAAAATTCTGGACTGAACATTGGAAAAAGAAAGAGGTTCACATGCTTTGGCAGGGAGGAGGAGGTGGCTTAGTGCTGGGTTCTGCAGCTTTAAGTATATATTTTAGGTATGGTAATGCATACTTCTCTTTCTTCAAAACCACTTCTTTTGACCATTATCCTTTATTGCCACAGAGACCTTGAATTATATATATATATATATATATATATATATATATATATATATATATATATATATNATATATATATAAACTTGTCACAAAAAATATTTCTTCCAATATATTTCTTATAATTTTAAAAGATGCTACTTTTTACTAATGCTGGTAGTAATCTGAATGCATTTCAAAGTTGGCTGTGGCCTCCTCTCCACCATATTCACTTAAGAATTACATCCCATGATTAGACCTCCTAAACAATGCTTGAATCTGTTCTTCTCAGACTCCACCTCAGTTGTAGATTTAATTATCTTCCACTTTAACATGTTTTATCCAGTTTTTAATAGAACCTAATATTTAACCACATTACCTTGAATGTAGGGTAGATATTTTGTCACATTAAAATATTCCTGAAATTGGATTAGTCTTAAAATTGATGGTATAATTCAAATACTGTTGGTTGGCAACCACTGGAAATGATTGCCATTTCCTGTGAAAATAGACCAGAATTTCACTGAAGCATGGTTCAGTAATGGCCACTCCTCAATATTTTAGTCAAAAAAAAACTACTACTCAAGGCTATCTGAGAAAATAAAAACAATTGTTTAGACTATCTTGAATGATCAAGAATGTGATAATATGAGGACATCAAGATTCAAAAAGTCAGAGACAGTGGCTTCAGTGAAAATCTCAGAGACCAGAGGAGAACACCATTTTAAGAAATGCTATATTATTAAAATTCTTAATATAAATAATATTGTCCAAACATATGAGCATGGGCAACATCAAGCTAAGCAAAGATTGAGAGACCCTAAAGAGAAAGATGTTTCAGAGATGCTGCTCTACTATCAGTTATTTATATTTTCTTTTGATATATGAGAAAGATGTTTGATAAAAACATTTATATTTGTCTTAGAGATTTCAAATAAACACAAAGTGTGCATTATAAATAATGTGAGATTGGTTATTATAGTTTAAATGAAAACATGTATTTTCCTTGGTTATAATATGAAGTAATGGTATGTCTTATAATGATGGAGGCTTAAATAGTATAAAATAAAATATATCTCATAAGTTGATGTTTATCTTCCCTGGTTCTTAGAGGTATTTTTGGTATAAAAATTCTTATTAAGAAAACAATATAATAAATCATCTTAGTTACATATATATATGTACATATTAATTAGAAAGAATTATATTATATATTTAAAATGATATAGAATAAAATGAAAGTTAATATTTTTAAAATTTTGAGTCTTTTTGTGACCCCTGTGGTAGACAACAGAATTTACATGTTATGTTCCTCTGGGTTTTAGGGTCAGGTAAGGAACTAATTTAAGGCTGATTAATGTGGGCATCATGGGTGAACATTTTTCACTCACAAAGAAAACATTCCCAATATTCCTGTTTGGTAAACTGATGGAAATTAATCCAGCCTGCTTCTACTCAGCAATAAACTCTTCTATTAAAAGCCTTGGCAATAGTGAGGTTTAACTATGGTACAAGTAAATGCTTACTGAGTAAATTAAATTTTAAAAAGATAAGATCAGATAACTATAATGAGACTGATTAAAGAAATTGAATACTAGAGTTTAGTGTTTGAATTTGATCTAATAGGCAAAAAGAATCTGTGGTTATAATTCAGGTTTCTGGTCTTTCCTGAACTTTTGACTTAGACAATTCCCAATGGACATATTAGTCTGTTCCAAGGAAGGAAAAGTACAATAGAACTTGATGCTTGGAAAGATTCATTTTCTGAGGTTTCCTACTTTGAGAAAGATAAAATGTTATTTTACATTACTGTTTTTTTTTTTCCATTATGTTCTCCAGTGTATCTGTTTTGCTATAAACCCCCAAATTTTTTTGAAAACTATTGAATAGTGTAAAATATAGTTTTGGAACTTGCTTAGGAAAACAATTAAAACAAATAAACACATAAAATATCACAATGTCTTTCTTTAGAACAGCATTAAATTTTAATGTCATTGTTATTTCTGCTACTTTTTTTGAATTTGAAGATCCAAATACTAACTGGCAGTGATTTCAGTCAGTTCTGGAATGAAGTTTGGAAAAAGAAAGAGGTATGCATGCTTGGGCAGGGGATAGAGTGACTTACTGTCTTCTGTTGACTTCACTATTAACTCCTGAAATCAGATCAGACCACTGGCTGCCATGAATGACTGGGCAGGAAAAAATTAAGCAGATTTGTTTAAAGCAGTGTTTCTGGTTATGATATAAATACAGTAATAAAATGGGCAGCTGCTATCTCTTGAAATTTAAAAACAGAATTTTAATATTAGTTGGTTTTTAAATGCTATTTATCAGAGGAATGCATGAAAAGCAGAGAGCATATATATAATAACAATTGTCTCCAGTTTTCTCTTATGTTCTTGTTTTTGTTATTATTTGATTTTGGATTTTTAATTTTTTTTAAAGTTTTAATTTGGTATATGTGACAGCAGAATGCATTACAATTCATATTACACGTATAGAGCACAATTTTTCATATCTCTGGTTGTACACAAAGTAAAGTCATTAATGTCTTCATACATGTACTTAGGGCAATGATGTCCATCTTATTCCACCATCTTTCCTACCCTAATGTCTCTTCCCTTCCCCTCCATCCCCTTTGCCCTATCTAGAGTTTATCTAGTCCTCCCATGCCCCCACCCAAACACATTATGAATCGCATCTTTAAATCAAAGAAAACATTCGGCATTTGATTTTTTGTCTAATTTCACTTAACATGATATTCTCCAATTCCATCCATTTACCTGCAAATGCCATGATTTTATTCTCTTTTAATGCTGAATAGTATTCCATTGTGTATATGTAGCACATTTTCTTTATCCATTCATCTACTGAAGGGCATCTATCTTGGTTTCACAGTTTAGCTATTGTGAATTGTGCTGCTATAAATATTGATGTGGCTTTGCCCTGTAGTATGCTGTTTTTAAGTCCTTTGGGTATAGACCGAGGAGTGGGATAGCTGGGTCAAATGGTGGTTCCATTCCCGGTTTTCCAAGGAATCTCCATACTACTTTCCATGTAGGCTGCACCAATTTGTAGTACCACCAGCTATGTATGAGTATGCATTTTCCTCCACATCCTTGGCAACACTTACTGTTGTTTGTATGCATACTACCTGCCATTCTGACTGGAGAGAGATGAAATCTTAGTTTTGATTTGCATTTCTCTAATTGCTATAGATATTGAACATTTTTACATATATTTGTTGATTTATTGTATACCATCTTTTGAGAAGTTTTTATTTTTTCTTTTGTACTGGGGAATGAACCCAGGGCCACTTAACTACTGAATCAATCCTTAGCCCTTTTTAAAATTATTTTATTTTGAGAGAGTGTCTCACTAAGTTTACTAGAACCTTGCTAAATTTCTGAGGCTGGCTTTGAACTTGTGATCCTCCCATCTCAGCAGCCTGAGTTGCTGGAATTACAGCTGGTACACCACTGCCCTGAATAAAATGTAATATTTTTTAATGATTTTTTGTTGTTTTTTACTTTTACTTCTCTAAGTTTATATTTAAGGTTCTATTTTTGGATACTCAGAGTATATTGATCTCTCTGTTTAAAATGGATTTACATGGATTCTGCCATTTCTCCTTTTCTAGAAATTGATATTTAGATTTTTGTTTCTAGGTCCTTTATTGACTGCATCTGGAACTTGACTTCACATACTTGGACCACAATTCTGTTTTGCATCTCATTAATCCTCAATAAGTCAGCTAAAAATTTTAGCTCCCCTAACTTTTTTTTTCCCACCTCCCTCCTTCATTTCATGCCATACCTCCTTTCAGTTCTATTTTGAATTTTGGTATTGAGGTTTTGCAAAAATGATATAAATGGTTAAATTCTTCAATGACAATAATATCTTCTTACTGTGTTTAGTTTAATTTTTAAAGTTAAAAATAATTAACAGCCCTATATTATCATTACTACATACGTATGTTCTTTTAGCATTACCATGTGTGTTTTATTTCCTTCTATATGTATGTCTATCATAGAATCTCTATGTAAGTAAGTAATCTCTAAAAGTAAGTATTAATGTTAATTAATCCTTAAAGCCATTCATTGCTTTCAATATTGACTTATTTTTATTTACTTCACAGCTTGACTCTGTTCTCATTCATGTTTTGTTGATGCTGTCATTCTGCTTTTTCTTCATTAATGTAATTGGTTTATATTACATCCTGCATCTTCCTTTCTTCACACTTTTTTCATAAATTTTACTTTCTCAAAGTTCTTTCCTTCTGGAAAATTCTTTTTACAGTTCTCTCTGCCACCTTTGAATTTCCATTTGTTACTCTCCTAGGTTTGATCATGATTTTCTCAGATATACTAGCCACTCGCTCTTTATTTTTCTGGTGTTATCTTTAAGGAACTTCTTAAAAGAAGAGTATAGAAGTTAAACACTTTCTAAAATATGCCTGTTTGAGTGGGCTTTGTTCTGCAGACACATGGTAATATTTAAAGCAATTTACTTTTTTCTAAATAATTTTGCTCATAACATCCGAATAATTATTCAATTGTCTTTTGACTCTATTATTGTTATTATTATTTATATCAATTCTAATATCAATATAATTTTATTGTTTTGTATTTTTTTCTTCTCTGGAAACATTCAGGTAGTTGTACTGATATGATGGTCATTTTTCATCTATTTTCTTCACACTTTTATTATGATTATTATTATTAACGTTATTATTATATGTTGTTGTTTTTCTAATTTGTGAAAAAGCATTCTCCTTTCAATAATTTTCCTTCCCTCTTGAACTTGTATTATATAAATTATAGACCTTTTATACTAATCTTTTACGTGTGTTTTCACTCATTCTCCTCTCATTATACTTGTGTGACATAATCTTGGTGTTTTTTTGATCTTTAGTCCATTTAGGTGGTGTTGTTATTACAACATTTTAAAAAAAAATATTTCAATGCACTAATGCTTAACATTCAAGAGATCAGTATTGCTCCTCGATTAAGCCATTTCTGCAGTATCTCAAGTTTCTTCAAGAACTTCTTTAGGTATATTAATCATGAAGAATTTGTTTTATCTTGTGTGACTTTAATATCTATTATGACAATTGAGCTTGTGGCCTTCTTGTTTATATTTTTATTATTAATTGTTTTACAATTATTTTTGCTTAGACATCCTTGGTTAACTTTACTGAGGACAGTTAATGTCTGTCTGGATTGCTTTTATCTG
This sequence comes from Marmota marmota marmota, assembly GCF_001458135.2. Classification (NCBI taxonomy): domain Eukaryota; kingdom Metazoa; phylum Chordata; class Mammalia; order Rodentia; family Sciuridae; genus Marmota; species Marmota marmota. The sequence continues at coordinate 1,124,816 of NW_025999943.1, read as the reverse complement.
ATAAGAAGTAGAACACTTTATTATAGGGGATTATGACTATAGGTACCTTGAGATCAAGAGGGATCTGTCAGGGAAGTTTCATTTCCTATTTTAATCTGGGTACCATAATTTTAGAAAATTTAGTTCTCTCCAAATATTTTATGTTCCCTAGAGAAAGACACCACAAGATATGTTTTGGTGGTAAATAACCAGAAGTAACTCTTCTGGTAGAAACCAATTAGAAAGAACCAATTTATTTTTAATTTATTTTTAAATATATTATTATAATTAACATATCACATGCTTTACGTTAAAAAGAGTATATTTGGGTTACTTATTTTATAGTGGAACAAGTAGAAGGCTAGAAAAAATGAGAAGTTATTATAATAGTTCAAAAGAAAACCAAATTGAAATCAGGTGGGAAAAGAAAAATATGGTTAAGATCAAGGTATATTGTGAAGGTAGAATTGAGATATAATTAAGAACTGGATGTGGGTGATAAAGAAGAGTAAAACATGATACCTAGTTTTTTTATCTTGAAAAATATGATAAATATTATTTTCTCATGTGAAGGAAAATAGGAATTGCAAATAAGTTTTTAATTTTGTTGGTGGTAAGTGCAAAGTTCTGTTCCTCATGTGTGAGTGATGAGGTTTATGTTCATTTTTAGTCTTCATGTCAACAAATTAAGATTTTATTAAGTCATTACTTACTAGGTTTCATTTCTACACATACACAGATGTATGCTCACCCAAAGACAGATAATTGTACACAAACACTTACACACATGTAGACTTGTCTTTTACTTGTGCTCATGTGCCAAAATCTTGGCTATACTAGGAAAAGAAAAAGTAGCTCATCATAATTCTAATTTTAATAAGAATTAATTTGATTTGTTATTGCCTAATTTTAATTTAGAAAGACACAGGGAGATTTTTTCCCCATATTTCCAAGTGGATTTCAGATTCATGGGTGGTATTTTCTAAATATTTGGCTTGTTTCATCCTAAGGAAGACCTGTAGTTTTCCTTCTTTGTAAATTGATGAAAGCACAGAAATGGTTCTATTTCTGTATTTCTTTCCTAGCTTCTAGAGTTTTTCTTATGTATTAATCTAATTCTAAAATATTGGGATACTTTGTTACTTTTCTCTGCCAAAGTATTAAAATCTAGTTCTTCCCATTTTTATGTGCATATTATTTTATGCAGTCTTTTTAGAACTGCAAGACAAACACTTTTGTCTATTTATTAATGTTACCTTTTAATTTGGAGTTATTTTACTACCTTTAAATTTTATTTTTAATGAAATTAGAGATGAGAATATGCTACTGGGAGAAATAATAGGGAATTCACAAAGTTTATATTTCTAATTCCATCAAAATGAACCCTATTTTTATGTGTAACAGAAAAACACAAAAATTTTTAAAAATATGTGAACAAAATTAAACTAAAAAAGAAAGTTTATAAACTATAAAACATTGACAGTATCATAAATGCTGATTTTAAGTGGATTTTAACATTAATATATTTAAATAATGTAACATATTAATTATATAGCACTTTATTTTTGTAAAAATTCATGTATAAAAATATATGTGTACATGTTTGTGTTTGAACAAGTGAATTTTTTTGTTTATATATAATATGTATATAATGTATACATATTATAATAATACTTTCATATATAAATATATATACATACACACACATACACACAATTCTAAGGTCACTATTATTATTTATGAATTTTGTATTTGTGAGTTGTTTTAGTCACTAAAATTTGTTCTAATCTCTAACGTAGTATTTGTGATGTTTTTCTGGTCATTCATGATCATGTGCATGCTTACAGCAGTGAAAAATCTGAGTCACTTAGCACTTCCAGCTAAGATCTAGCAAGGCAAGTTTCTTTTTGTTTCAGCTGTTGTGTTATAAAGAGGTATTGCCTCATTTTTCACATTTTGTGTGTTGATGATTTCCCTGCTTAAAATTGTTCAAAAACATAGAGCAAAAATCATCAATACTGTTGCTGATTGCAAGAAACTGATGAGTCTTGCGGAGAAAATGTTTCTGTTCAGTAAGTTTCATTTAGGCATGAATTATAATGCACTTATCTGTGAGTTCAATGTTAAAAAAACTCATTATATGTGAGTGTGTGTATGCATACACATCTATGTATGTATGTATGTACATGTAAAATAAAGTGTCTTTAAACAGAAATATACATAGTAAAGATTATGTTAACCAGCTGACATAAATGTGCACCCTAAATCTGTATTTCTTCTAAGAGAAGTGGCTAAGTATTCTATATTTAATTCATTGTTTGAAGTAACTTTAAGGAACAAAATACCAAAAATAACATGAATACACACACAGAGACATACATGCATACATGCATGCACATATGCACAAGAATCCTGCTTGAGTGTAAGAGTATTGTAGGCAGAATAAGAATAATGCCTTCCCTGAATAGTGGCCTAGAACCATTGAACATTAACTTGCATAGTAAAAGGCATCTGCCAGTGTGATTAATTTAAGGACCTTGAGATGAGGAGATTATCCTGCATTACCTGGATGGGTCTAATGTAATCTCATTTATTATACTGCCTGAAAAATTTCTCAAACATGAATCTTCTGCTCCACTTTGATAACCTCTGCAGTTATTATACCCATTGACATTTCCATTTTAATACAACCAATACAGCTTCCTCCTCATTTCTTTTGTCTTTTTTAAATTCCTCCCTAATGTGTTGCCAGAGTAATCTGCCTAAAACTCATCTTTCACAATTGCATTGCCTTTTTTTATGACTCCTTAGGACATGAACTACCCATTCAATAGATCTCAGACATTTTCATAGGCTATAAAAAGCTTTCTACAACCCAACCCCAGCCTATGTTTTCTCTGCATTTACCCCTTAATTTGTACTTTATATGCCTCAATGAAAAACTGCTCATACCTCCTCATATACACTGTGGATTCTTTTACCTTGTTGCTTTTGCTTATTGCATCCCTTGTCCTGGCATATCTTTTTAACAATATTGTTATGGAAAATATCAAGTCATTTCAACTCTATTTTTTCAGATTCTTTGTGTAGAAATTTGACCTTTGTGTTTTCTCACTTTTTGTAGGGTTCACTTAGGAACACATCAGCTGTGCTCTCCTTACCTATAAAAATCACCATCACTGTAGCTACCACACTATCATGTAACTTTGATTATATACCTATTTAACCAATGAAATTACAAGCTTCATGAAAATTGGGATCCTAAAGAATTCATCTTATTACAAACAAAAGTAATATTTTGAGGGAATTAATAAAAGATGATATCTTAGGGACTTTTTCTTTGAGTAAGTGTGTTTAATATGCTCTGTATGAACAAGGAAGATTTCAGATGTCTTTTCAGACTGCTACTTTCCATGCTAATAATCAAATCTACCAAACTGAAGGAGTACATTTGAATAAATAATAATTTATTGCATATTCTCAGATATCATTTTTCCCTGCTGCAAATTCAGAAAGAAGTAATTCCTATATATCATGAAAAAGAAATTACACATGGTCTAACTTGATAGAAACTCCTTGTCTGAAACCATTTTCAAACTCAGGGGTCAATGATGTATTGGAAATGCAGCCAGACTGGACATTAAGTAATTTCTCAGGAGGCTCACTGTAAAAAGGTATTGGGCAAAAGTCTTGGGAATGTAGGCCATTAAACTATACAAATGTGTTTTTGTTAAAAAAAAAAAGTAAAACTAATTGGATTAACAGAAGTATGTTATAAAATTTTTCAATAAAATAATGAGAAAAAAACCTCACATTTTAAGTGCTATTATCAAAACCTGGTCGTTAAAGTTCATTCCATGGAACCATCACTCAGCCATCCACTCTTCAGTATATATCCAAAGGATTTAAAATCAGCATACTACAGAGCCACAGCCAAATCAATGTTTATAACAGCTCAATCATAATTGCTAAGCTATGGAGCCAACCTAGGTGCCCTACAACAAAGAAATGAATAAAGAAAAAGTGGTATGTATACACAGTGGTATATTACTCAGCCATAAAGTCAGACTTTATAGCCTTTGCTGGTAAATGGATAGAATTGAAAACTATCATGCTAAGTGGAAAAAAACAGTCTCAAAAAGTCAAAGGTAGTCTCTGATATAAAGGAGTTATTCCAAAATAAGAAGGGAGGGATTAAAAAAGAATAGAAGAAATATCAGTGATGTAGAAAAAGGGGGGATGAAGAGAAGGGAGGAGAAATGGGATAGGAAAAGACAGTGAATGAATCTGACCTACATCCTTATGTACATATATGAATATGCCACAGTGAATCTCACCATTGTGTACATCCATAAGACGCTAATTTAAGCAAACAAACAAAAATATACATAAATAGCAGAAAGATAGGTAGAGTAAAGGAAAGGGAACAGGGAGAAGAAGTTGGGGAGGGAAAAGAGAAGTACTAGGAACTAAATTAGAGCAAAATATATTCCATGCTTTTATAATTAAGTCAAAATGAATTATCTTGTCATATAGACCAAAAAAGAACCAATAAAAATAAGTAAAAACTAAAAATTTCATTCTACACCAACAAAATGCTATTGGTTTATAATACGAAAATAGCCTAAAATACTCCTTAAAGACCAAGTATATCACAACACCTTTTTGTTTGGTGATTAAAAGTTCTTTGAGGTTTACTCATTTTCTGTTTATACTTGTGTTATCATTATTAAACATAGAAAATGAGTTCACATTTTTTTCTTTGGGAAAATTAGTTCTTTCTTAGTTTACTATGTTTATAAACATAGTTTCTATGTTTATCTTTCAATTTCTTGCTTGCTATTTTTGGTCACTTGTTTTTTCTGAAATAGTGTTAGTCTCTCAATCTATGAAAATTTCTGAAAAAGCACAAATTTGAATGTTTGGTGATATATAATGTCATGTAAAACCAAACACTTCTGACAACCTCCATCAAATTATACATGTTTCATTTTCTCTAGAAAGGAAAAAAACCCATTATTTTAGTTACCACTTCTATAGGGTGCTGAATTATCCTAATATCTGTGAACTGTTTTTGTTATAAACTTATGCGTCTGAAAAACATACATCTCTATTTTTTATATAATGAATAGCAAATTTTCTGTGATTTCCAAGGCCGATCAAAACACATTCTTAAATATTTTATCAAGTATTTTGTCTACTATTTCTGTTTTAGTTAGCTTTTTTTTTTTTTTTTGCTCCTGTGGCTAAAAGACATGACCAAAATAATTGAAAAGTAGATTCATGAAAGGAATGCATAGTTTGGGGAATACCCACTCAAACCATGAAAACTAAGGAGAACTTCATGAAGTGCATAGAGAAGAGACCCAAGAATATGAGAATCAATCATAAGAGAACAATGGAACAGAAACAAGAAGAGAGAATTGCCAGAATACGAGAATGGTCAAGAGTATGAAATTCAGTAATCTCCAGTTAAAAAGAGGGAGGAAAATTATATGTAAGACTTGAATATTGAAGATGATAGTTATAATAGGCTGCTCTATTGGAGATAAACCATAAGAGGAACATGAGGATAAGGTGAGAGTATGAGGCAGATTGTTACAGATCCCTACTCCCCGCTATGTCCAATTTCAAATGTAAATCATTTTGTTTAAATTTTGTCCTATTAAAAGAAAGAAATTACTGTCTGACTTGAAATTTCTTTTTCTTATTTACTCACCTCCTGTGTATGCATGTGTGTGTGTGTGTCTGTGTGTGTGTATATATGTGTATATATATATATATATATATATATATATACATATATATATATATATATATATATACATATATATATATATATA
>NW_025999943.1:1072853-1118981 GCF_001458135.2 Marmota marmota marmota | reverse complement strand
TATATATATATACATATATATATATATATATATATATATATGTATATATATATAATACTTTTCCTTAAACCATTAAATATCACTTTAAGTGGAATTTAAAAACTGATTTTTTAAATTTTTATTTTATTGTTACCACTAAAATATATAGGCCCATTTTGTGTTCACTAGCTGCATATAAAATTGAGAACAATAATTTCTTCTTGGTTTATTGTGTTTAAAAAACTAAACTCTCTCCTAGAAAACAAAACAAAGGAAAAATATCATAAAAGTAAATATCTCTATCTAAATAAAAGAACAAAATATTTCATGAGTAAATAAAAGGAGCTTTCAAAAGTAACAAACACACAAGCAAAACAAAACAAAAAAATAAGAAAAAGAAAATAGATTTTATTGAGCCCCAATAAAATTCAAATTAAATGAAAAACTCCATAAAGCATCAGTAAACAGTGGAAAAATAGGGATTCAGTCTCCGAATTCATAGATAATGAGAAGACTAACTTTAGGAAGCCCAGGATCTGGTTTGCCCAGGTTCAGAACACCAGATTATGTTTTCCAGAGACTAAAATTTCTGACGTGCATAGTGGAAAGGTTTGCAGGGAGAAGAATTGAATTATATTGGAAAGGCAGAAGGGGCTGATAAAGGGACAGACATGTAATCAAGGATAGAGATTTGGAAAGTATTATGGATGAAGCTCATTCCAAGATTTCTGGAGCATTCGTTTATGGTGGATTCAGAAGCCTGCATCAACACCACTTGGTCCAAATTGGTTACACATTCCCAGGTGATGATTAATAAAAAGAAAAAGCTATTTGGAAGGATTCAACAAGGGTCCACCTTCAGAATGAATACTCCAGGAACAAACTCAGGAAAGTTGTTCAAAACAAACAAACAAACAAATGCCTCTCAGAGGAAGATGGAGCAGAGTGATAATAACAGTGATATTGAGCTTCAGGAAAAAAAAAAAAAGAACTTTGCTCAACTTTTGGACAACTTGGGTTACAAGGAGATCTTATATGGAATAAAAATAAAGAAGGAAAAAAATTGTTCATTTTCATGTTCACTGTTCACTTCCTCCTGATCTCTGGGGTGTTGCAAGCTTCATGGCTTCAAAAATGACAGCTATCAAGTTATTATTCTGCATGTTAAGTTCTTAAATATAAGAGAAGAGAACATAATTAACTATATTTGAGTAGAGAGTTTATTAATTTCCTAGTATGGGTTATCTTTCTTAACAGGTATGTGATTTTTTTTTTTTTTTATGAAAAGCATCTGAAATTCCTAGAGAGAGAACTATGGAAATTTTTTTTTCTTTAATACACAATTGAGAAATTTCTGAATTTTGTTTTCTGTATCAACACTTCAAACATTCTAACACACAGGCAATGTGCACTATGATAATCTGAGGCAAATAATCTTCTTTCATTTTATTAGTATAAATTAAGCTAATCTAAGATCTATTTTTGAACCTTGTGTAAGATTTTAAATTTTCAAATATTTTCCACAATCCCAAACACACAAGATAAATTATATGTTTACACTGCTTTATTTTTTGTAGATAAATAATAATACATATTATCCTATTCTTGAATCTCCCCTTCAAATATGGACATGTTTTTTGAAAGAAGGGACCTATGATGCCATTTATGAATGGATCACAGAAGCCAATTACAGTCCAGGCAAACAGCTGGTGACTTTGCTTGGAGATTAGTTTTTTGACCCAAATATGCATTTTTAATTATACAAGCACTTTCTGTGGTTCTATTGTACTGAAACCTTTAGTAAAAATAAAAGAAACATTGGACTAGTTTCAAATTTAAAGTTTATAGGTTCAAATTAAAGGAACTAAATAATGTAAGAGAGAACAATTCTATGTTTATGTATGAAGATTTCCATATGCCATGTCAAACCAACCAGGATCTACCCAAAAGAAATTTTAAGCCTCTTAAAGTTGAGAATTATAAAGTGAATCCAATTCTGGTAATCAGCAATAAATTTCAAAGACAAATGGAGTATTGGATTTGGGTGGTAGCAAGTTTTTTTTGTTTGTTTGTTTGTTTTTAAATGTTGTAGTTTTCTTTTGCTTTTTGTTTGTTTTCTTAGGCTGTCTTCTTTGCTGATGGGGATTAATTTTCTTATGTCATATTATTTACCTTTCCTTACCTACCATCTGGTGAATTCAATAATCAAAGTACTCTTTCTTCTATGGAGTTTCAACCATGAGCAGAGTGATGAAAGGAAAAGAAATGAGAGAGGAAGAGAGAAAAACATTTATTCATTTTCATGGCAACAAAGGCATGAGCCTCTTGAGAATTTGCCTTTAAAAAGAAATCCAGGAACTCTGTGGTTTCTGTTATTTCTGAATCAACATTCTCTTCCTCCCCATAAATCCTGTGAGTTCCAATAAATTCTCATTTTCCTTATGTTAGGTAAAGGGAGTCTCAGGCTTACAATCAAAGAACATCACTTATAAAATAATTGGATTCAGAACTTCTTTATAGGTAGCAGATCTGAAAGAAATTTAATAAGTAATTTAGAATATTTGTAATAAATATCTAGGGATGTTGAAACAAAGCACAGTGCAATATATTACTCACTTTCTGGAACTGGAACCTGGAGACATTTTACCAGTTGATGAAGGAGCTAATTAAGGTATTGCTTATGATCATCTGGAACAAAGTGCTCCTTGAGGGCATGGCTCTGTGGAGCCAGATACTGGCTGTCATTTAAAATGAGACTGTAAGAAGAAATGGCTTATTCTAAAGACATTACATAATTAAAGCAAGACAAAACATGGGGTAGTTGCCTGAATTCTCACCCCAAAATAAAAGTTAAAAATCCAAATTTTCCTCACCTTTGATGAAGTAATCTTTCTCCTAGCTGAGGGAATAATCTTCCCAGAAACCAATTCTGATGTGATTCTGGAGGTTATTGAATTTAAATTCAATGAAATTCTTAGCTTTTCTTGGTCCTATTTGAAAGCTTATGTCATTGATGGAGAAACAGCTTGTTTCTTATAATGAAATGAGTCTCCACCAAAGATTCAGATGTCTCAGAACTCTAATGCTTTTTGAATCACTTCCCACTTCAAATCTATGCTTCAAGAAGAAACATCTACTTTCTAATCTTCAGAAACTGGTCATTCTTGGTTTGAGGCAGTTTTCCATATATATATATAATATGTTATTTTCCTCCTGCTACACCTTTAAATGGTTTCATTGACCTTCTTTTGGACCTTAACCTAGAATAGAGAAGTCAATTTAAATAATCAAATGGCAAAGAGCATTTGGGAAAACAGATTTTAAACATGTTCAAAAGCATAATTTTGTTGCCTATGGATTATTTGATGTGGGTTACATTTTTTTCTAAATTCAGAGACTATTGTGCTGAATATTCCTAACATATCTACTGGGATGTGTAATAGGCATATCAACTTATTATATCTAAAACTTGGTTTCTTAAATATGGAATACTGTATTTGCTAAAAACTTTCTTATGTTCTTTTCTGTATAAACAATTTAACGCTGACCACCCATCAAAGAAAAGGTAGATTTTTTTTCTCACTTTGATTCTGAGTTACACTAACAGGCAGTCAAGATGGAGAGAATGAGGCTGAAATTACAATACAGCACCCTTAAGGCTAGAAAATAAAGACTTGACTTCCCAGTCATCATCATATGGCCATCACACCTCTAAGTATGACTGCAGCATCCCCAGCTAAGGCCTTATCCAATAACTAGAGACAAAGACCATATATAAGTAAGGCTGCAAATGATTGTGCATCCTTGCCTCTGAGGCCTACAGGTGATACCAGGTCAAATGGAGAAGAGCACTCCTTACTATGTCCTGCTCAAGTTACTATTTTATGAGCTTATTTGGAAAGTTATTTTAAACCAATAATCATGGTGTAATTTGTGACATGACCCTAGCAACTCACACATTAACTCCAAAAAGGTAGTTTATCTTTCCTTATTTAATGTACCAGTTCAGGCAACTCAATTCATTCAGTTATTAAAACTAAAAATTTTAGAAATGAATATCCTTTATTTCTCTTTTGTTAAGATCATCTCATTAGAAAACTGTATCAGCTTAAATTTAAAAATAGATCTAGAATTCTTTCAGCTCTTTATTTTCTCTACTGCTACCGATTCCCCTAAGACAAAATCATTTCTTTCTGTATCCTTGCAAAATCATTTTAACTGTTTGTCTTCTTGGTCATATGCTTCTTTCAAACCCATCTTATATCAAATACTTAAGAGTCAGACTCCAGGACAATAAAAGTTTTGCACACGGTTTGTTGAGTGAAAACATTTAGTAGAAAACTAAGGAGGTTAGGGAATAAAGGTAGTGCAGACATGAAATTTAGGCAAACATGATGCCTTGGAAGAAGTTTACCCACTATGAGAACCTTCCGGGAGCTCTGGGGTCTTAATGTACCAGCAGGGTTCTCCTACTAAAGACTATTATCCCTTCTTTACTCAGTTTTTAGGAAGCAAAGTCATATGGCAGCCTCCCAGTTCTCTTGACTTGGGGTTTCTCCTGTTAGCCAAGAGCAGCATTCTGGATGACAAAAACCAGTGGTTATGGCTGACACCTCTGGTACCTGCAGGGTGAGTGGGAGATGACTGATGATTTAAGGAATCTAAGCAGAGCCCTAACTGCACCTGCAATACCACCATATTAAACTCAAACCACTTTTCACATTTCACATCCTCCTTCACTACTTTGGATTTTTTTCCATTGTTTTTTATTTCACCATTTAGATATCTTATTGAATTATTTTTTCTAATTATGCACATGTTATTTTTTCCTGTTTCTATTTGAATGAAGCTCTGCTTGTAGGGATGTTTTTAATTGTGTGTTTTTTTCTTCCACTACAAAATCCTCAGTAATTAGAATAATGCTTCGCACTCAACAACTATTTTTAAATAAAATAAAGGTTAAGTGATTTAATACTAATAAGTCTTAATTACAATACAATTAAGAATATTAGCATCTTGCTCTAGCAAACAGAGCTAACTGGCTGCACACACGAAGAATACAATAGAGAGATGCAATAATAATGATATATTAGTTGTAACACATGATAGCAATATATGATAGCATAAAATTAAGCATAAATATACTTATTATGTAATTAAGAATACTTATTATACTAAAAAAGTAGACATTCATAAAGTGTAGTTTCTCTATGCTGGGAAAAAAACCAATATTTTATATGAAAACTGAAATCACCTTTTTATATAAAATAACCAGATATAGCAAATACCTTAATATTTTGAGGTCCAGAGTCTCTATTGCAAACGTTCAACTCTGTCTTAATAGTGTGAAAATCACTACAGATAAGACAATGAATAGGTATAATTGTGTTCCACTGAAACTTTGTTTACTAAGAAAGGGGAAGGCATAATCCTGTCTTTCCCTAACTCAGGAATTTCCCAAAGGACCTGTGAACTTTTCAGTAGGAAGAATCAAAGGACAAATAATATCTCAAGACTCACTGAAACACTTGTATCAAAGTCATCTCTTGATGTGTCCGTAAATCTCAGACTGTTATATCACAACATCTTTCCAATCTGAAGCATCAAAAAGCACATATTGAAACTTATATTCAAACGTCATGAACATTCTAATTTTCTTCTTTCCTGCAGAGACAGTATTATAAATTTATAGTGACTTCATTAAAGCTATAAGCAATAAACTCAGGTTGGTCTTATCTATGGAATATTTTGACAATATTATGAGTAACTAACATCTGACATTTTGCTGTGCCTTCTTACCCCATGGTGCTTATTCATGCTTTCTTCATACTGGAATACACACATATCTTATTTTTATAAGGTATTACATTCCCTTCAAGATTGTTATGGTTTGGGTATGAGGTGTCCCCCAACAGCTCACGTGTGAGGTAATGCAAGAAGGTTCAGAAGAGAAATGATTGAGTTTTAAGGGTCTTAACCTAATCAATGAATTAATCTCGATGGGATTAACTGAGTGATAACTGGAGGCAGGTGGGGTGTGCCTGGAGCAAGTAGTTAATTGGGGTTGTGGCTATGGTGTATATATTTTGTATATGGAAAGTGAAGTCTCTCCCTCTCTCTCTGCTTCCTGGTCACCATGATGCTTCCCTCCACCACCCTCTCCTGCTGTGATGTTCAGCCTCATCTCGAGCCCTGAAAAATGGGGCCAGCCTTGTATGGACTGAAACATCTGAAACTGTAAGCCTTCAAACTTTTCCTCCTCTACAGCTGTTCTAGTCAGATCTTTTAGTCACAGCAGCGAAATAGCTGATTGAAACAAAGATCTATTTCAAACCATCTCTCCGCCATGGCTCTTTTCCTTACATTGCTTGATGAAAAGTCATTTTTCTAACCCATGGATCCCCATGATAAATGTCTTCAGAATAGTGACATAAGAAAATAATTTTTAAACATGGAATTTGGAGCCAAGGGATATAAGTTTGAGTATTGGTCCTATTCCTATGAGTGGATTGTTTTAAACCTATTTATTTCAATTTTAAATCCCATTTTCTTCATTTACAATCCACTTTATGATTTCTTGAAGACCTAAAAGAAACTAAATTTTGTTTGTTACATATATGTTTCAATAGATGTGACAGCAATTTCAATATAATTTGTTTACATCTCTGAAATTTTACTTACCTATGAGTAATAAAATGTATTTTTCTTAACTTTATTACATTTAATTGTTTCCATTTTATTGGATTATTTTATGAATTTTAGCTTCCTTCTGGGACCAGATGCTTCAAAAAATATTGTTAGTGCATATAAAAAGTACTTACTGATCTGACAAAAATATTTTTGATTAAGTAAAATGTAAAAGAAGAAAAGTTAAAATCTAAACTCCTCAATTTAACTCTTCATTGAGGAAGAGAATGTTTCTGAAATCAACATATTCAACTCCTTTAAAGTACTTTATATTTTCTTATTCCCTGAAACAAATTTTGGTAATTTCACTCCCCACTCTGTAAAATATACTTTAAAACATGTGCAGACATAAATCGCTTAACACTTGCATGAGTGTGTTTTTCTAAGTTGCACAATAGAAAAATTCCATTAAGTCATCTTTTTTCACACCTATATTTTTCCAACTGATGACACATTTTGCAAGCATGTGCAAAGCACAAATCTTCATGTAAAACTCTGCTATGTCTCTTGAAGTTAGAAATTTAAACTTTCATGTATACCAAAGGGACAGAAGAAAGGCATCCTCTGACCAATGGTAAGAATGTCTTTCAAAGTTTTGAAATTTTTAAATATGGGAAATATGCATAATTCTATTCAAAAACTATTAGAAATCTACAAGTGAGTATCCAGGAGAAGACAATAACAAATGTGTTTATTTTTACCAGATTGTTCTCCCATAGACATTAATATTAACTATATAGGACAGCAGCTTGGAAGTGGAATATCATAAATTACTTTTGTATCTCTTAATTTGCAATGTGTTTCCATCACCTGAATTAGTTTGCATTATCAGTTTCTAGTGCTTGAATCAAATATTAACATGGCTCAAGAACATAAACATCAATCGTGTTTAACTGAAGAGGGTAAACCCTGCACTGTGGTTTATCTACAGCTTTCAAAGTTAAGAAATAGACTCTAGGGAAGCAAGGAAAAAATAGAACAGATTACAGAGGATAAAGGCCAAACCTTATGTGTACATTCTAGTGGGAATTTAATTTCTCTGAAAGCAGATTGGAATATTTCTCTCAAATTGTCTTTTCTATAAAAATACTATTTTTTTTCCCAAGGAAAAGAAATGCTTGGCTCTGCTGAGCATGCAAACCACTCTCACGTCTAATTTCAAAATTAGATAGCAGAGTTAAATGATATTATACAGTTTTAGAAACTGTCTTATTTCTTTGCTTAAATTATGATAGTAGTAAGAACATAGCTCTTTAGATAACAACTCCTTTGTGAGATAATAGAGATCTTTTGTTTGCTTTTTTACTTTCATAAGATTTTCTATTTAAACAAGTATTTTGAACTGTCTTTCTGTGCACTCTTTCCCCACATCTACTTGATCTTGAGGCTCGTGGTATTGTTCAGGCAAATCATGCCAAGGATCAGTTTGCTTCTTATGGTTTACTTTAGATGTGTTTAATGCCCATCATAAGTAATTTGGTTCTTCCCTCCTATTAAGGAAACTATCAATTATGAATTTAAATTCCAAATATCAGTTTATCTATCATAAGATATTTCATATGTTTATGATCTTAAAACTGTACTTCCTTTACTGCAGGGAAGGAGGGAATTATAGTATGATGCAGTAGAAAAAATTGTAGACTTAAGAATCCTGATAAGGTGTGATGCTTGTTACATTCAAAATTACAAGGGGCGATAAAATGATCAAGATGGCATTAACATTTCCCAAGCTAGGTTAAACTTTAGACAAGTTGTTTCTTGACTATAAGCCCCTGACCACCCATTTATGATAGTATTTGTTTTAGAAAACTTGCAGTTGTGAATTCACTATCTGCCCCTTTTGAGATATAAGCCCTAGCCCAGCTTATTGCCAATTTTACAACTCAGGAATGTCTTCTTCAAGTACCTGAGCACCATTCATTTGAAATGTAATCCTGGAAGGAGGTAGCAACCTTGCCTCTTAATTTTAGTGAAAGGGAAGGAACCTTATTTCCAAAAGGGATAATTAGCAAATACCTAATCACACTGACCAATGTCCTCACTAATGTCTTCCAGTAGTTTTCCATGATATCCATAGCACCTAAAAATCTTCCAACTTTTTGTTCCAGTGAAACAAATTCTCTTCCTTCCCTAATTACAATAGTCTTGAATAAAGTCTTCCCTGCCTATTTTATATCTTTGGTTAAAATTTTTGTTTGGCAACACTTGACATCAAGGAAATCTTAGCCAGCCTTTTATTTTCATTTATTTATTTGGTACCAGGGATGGAACCCAGGGGCACTTAACGACGAAGCCACATCCCAGCTGTTTTATATTTTTATAAGAGTCTCACTATGTTGCTCAGGGCCTCCCAAATTTGCTGAGGCTGACTTTGAACCTGTGATTCTCCTGCCTCAGCCTCCAGAGCCACTGAATTACCAGCATGCACCACCATGCTGGTCTCTGTGGCCAGTCAATTAACTTCACACTCTAGGATAGATAATTCCTTTGTGAAAAAAATGGTGGTTGCCATTATTTTGAGGATTAAACTAGGTATGATAAGGGAACTATTCTTGTTTGGTATCTAGCTCACTGTAAAAGTAAAATATCAATGTTATCAAAGTCTGATCATGAGTTAAATTAAAGGTGCCAATAAATAATGCAGGTTGTCTACATGCAGCCTTCAAATTCTCCACCCCTTCCTTCTGCTTCTACAGAAATGTGTGGGTCTTATGAAAGTTTTCATTGGGTCTCTTGTTGTACTTATGATGTATTTCAAGCTTAAACTTTCTTAGGGCTTCACATATATCATACTGTGTCTACAAGATAGAATAATTAAGCTCCTTGCAAGCAGTAACCAACAATACTTTATACCCTCATGCAGCACTATGGTTCAGAAAAAGTACCCTAGAAATTACTTTTCAGAACATACTTTATATACAGGGTTATGAAAAATTGTGCTGTGAATGGATAATTATGAATGTAATACATTCCACTATTGTCATGTAATGTAAGAAATAAATAAAATAAAATAGGCAAAGGTTATTGGATTATGGAGTAGTCTACTCATTGCTTCACTGAAAGAAAGGAGGGACACAGAGAAGTTGAAAAGGAGACAGGGAAAGAGAAAAGAGGAGAGAAGGAATAAGAAAGAAAGAGATTCTGTAAAATGGTTTGAAAATACATTGTAAATTATATAAATTTCAAACTGGTTTTCCTTCAGTCTGTGATGAATGCCTGTGTCTCCTGATGCATATGACCAATGAAATTTCCTCATTTGGATATACATTTTTGTGTTTCGGAGAAGGCTATCACACAGATTTTTAAATTAGGAATCTAGGAAAAAGAGTGGCAGAAAGAAAGTAGGGAAAGAGTTAGGAATAATTACCTTAAAAAAATGTCTGAGCCAGGCACAGTGGCTCTCTCCTGTAATCCCAGGGACTTCGGAGGCTGAGGCAGGAGGATCTCCATTTCAAAGCCAGCCTCAGCAACAGCAAGGCACTTAGCAGCTCATTGAGACCCTGTCTCTAAATAAAATACAAAATAGGGATGGGATGGGGCTCAGTGGCTAAGTGTCCCTGAGTTCTATTCTTGTACCCACCCACCCCCCAAAAAATGTCTGGCAGATTAAGACCTTAAATGTAGTTAAAGATAAACTAATTTACACAATAATTCAAGACATGAGATTTGGTACTCATTTCCCTTCTCCTGGTGAGTCAGAAGATTATAAATTGAAGACCCCTGGCTAATCAAAGCTGACATACCAAAAGAAGAATGGGCAAGAGAAGAAGATCCTTGCTCAACAGAAAACCAAAATTAGCAGAAGTATGTTCTTTAGCTCAGAAAATAAAAGGGGAAAGCTTCCTTACATGTTGGATGTGAAACCATGAAGTTCCAAAGTATTTGAAAATTGGACAACTATTAGTGAGTGTGAGGATTTGGATTTTTTAATTCATTCAAAAGTTTCATTACTTTAAAAAAGTAAAAATGGGTGTGAGTCTTAATAGGATATAGTTATAGTTAAAAAAATCAGAATTGTGTTCTATTGCACTGTATGTTGATGATAGGTAAAAATAATGTACTGTCTTACAAAATAGAAGAAAGGCTTTTGAAAGTTTTCACAACATTTTTTTTCCTTTAGGTACTAGGGATCAAACCTAGAAGCACTCTTTCACTGTGCTATATCCCCAGCTCTTTTTATTTTATTTTTTAAAATTTTTAGACTATTCTGACTAAGTTGTTTAGATTCTCAATAAGTTCCTGAGGCTGGTCTTGAATTTGTAATCTTCCTGACTCAGTCTCCTGAGTACCTGTGATTATAGGAAGGCACCACGACACTGGGAAATAAATGTTTTTGAGGTGCTTAATATGCTTAACCTGACTTAAACATCATACAATGTAAACATGTATTGAAACATTACATGATACATTAATATGCATAACTTTAATGCTTTTACATATCAATTAAAGTAAATTAAAAGCCTCTTTAGAGGGAAAAAGGAATTATAAGCTAAGATTTTAGGAAAAATAAATATCAAAACTGAAGTTTTCAGAAACAGCACTGTTGAGAAGATCAAGTGAACAATTTTTCCTGAGAATGTTAATTAGTGAACTACCTACTTAATCTTTCTTACTTTATTATTATTCTTTTATTTATCTACAACAAAATGCTATAGCTCATTGAAGGAATTTTAAAATAATTTTCTTTCCTTGATTCTGATTCCTCATTGCTCTGAACACTCATTCAGTATAACATGAGCTCAGCTCTGTCTTCTCTGCCTCTGCAAGTATCAGATAAAAGGTTGAGTTTAATGGCCACTGAAGACCCCTAGTAATGAAAAGAGTGGCAATAGTTGCCCAATTTAAGAACAAACTATTTATTAATTAATGTATTTGAATCCTTTGTTTAAAACTGAATCCTAAGGAGCATGTAAAGGAATAAACATCAAATATTGTACCAAAATAGTGAACAAAGAAAGACTGACATTTTTTACTTGTATTAGACTGACAGTTTTTACTAGGGTTGATTTACATAGTACAAACCAGTACTTTCAAGAATTTAATGTTCCTATAATTCATCTGGGATCTTGTTAAAGTGCAGTTTTTGATTCAAAAGCTTAGGAAAGGGCCAACAACTGTGTGTTCTACCAATCTCCCAGGTGATGCTACTGACCCTGGCCTGTGAGCACTGTTGAGGTATCAAGGGATGGACCACAACTGAGTAAATTGTTAGGCAATATTTGAGAAGACAAGGAATAAGAATTGAACTGATGTCAGAGAAACATTGTAAAAGAATTTGAAAAGGGTCACACAATAGATTATTGGGCATTCCTTGGACATAATCATCTGGGTTACCAGATTCCACAGACGGTCTCATAGCAGGTCTTTGAGATATTTTACAATTCTATAAATTATGAACAACTGACATCAATGTAAATTATTGCCAGTGAAGAAAATAAGTTTTTTGTCATATATTTGTTCTTGATTACTGCCTTGTGAATATTAAATTTTTACATTTTTTAGTAATCACACAATTAAAAATTATTTCCAGTTGCACATATGTGCTAGCTCCCCAGACTACCCTGTAAACTACTTGCCACAGTTTAATGATTTCCTCATTAAAAAATGAGTATATAGACTTGCCCTACTTTCATTATTCATTTGAATATGTCAAAAATTACCATTAAAAATAAATTTTGAAGAGGATATCTTTTCTCCAATGTATGTTTTTGACACCTTTGTCTAATATAATATAACTGTGGTTATCTGGGTTTGTCTCTGTGTTCTCTATTCTGTATCATTGGTTTACAAGTCTATTTTGGTGCCAGTACCATGCTGTTTTAGTTACTGTTGCTCTGTAGTATAGTTTAAGGTCTGGTATACTGATACCACTGCTTTGCTCTTCCTAAGGATTGATTTAGCTATTCTGAGTCTCTTATTTTCCAGATAAATTTCATGACTACTTTTTCTATTTCTATAAGGAATGTCATTGCTATTTTGATTGGAATTGCATTAAATCTGTATAGTGCTTTTGGTTGTATGGTCATTTTAATTCTGCCTATCCAAGCACAATATTAATTCTGCCTATCTAAGCATAAGGTGCTGGGAAAATTGGAAATCCATATGCAACAAAATAAAATTAAACCCCTATCTCTCACCATGCACAAAACTCAACTAAAATTGGATCAAGGACCCAGGAATTAAACCAGAGACATTGTGCTTATTCGTAGAAAAAGTAGGCCCCAAATTCCATCATGTTGGATTAGGACCCGACTTCCTTAATAAGACTCTTATAGCACAAAAATCAATAAATGGGATAGATTAAAACTAAAAAGCTTCTTCTCAGCAAAAGAAACAATCTGTGAGGTTAACAGAGAGACTCCAGAATGGGAGCAAATTTTTATCACATGCATATCATATAGAGCACTAATCTTTAGGATATCTAAATAACTGAAAATTTTAACACCAAAAAGCAAATAACCCAATCAATAAATGAGCCAAGAATCTGAACAGACACTTCTCAGAAGGTGACTACAATCAATCAACAAATATATGAAAAAATGTTCAGAATGAATCTCTAGAAATTAGAGAAATGCAAATCAAAATTACTCTAAGATTTCATCTCATTCCAGTCAGAATGGCAGCTATTAAGAATATAAACAACAATAAGTGTTGGCGAAGACATGGGGGAAAATGCACACTCATACATTCCTGGAGGGATTGCAAATTGGTGCAGCCAATATGAAAACTAGTATGGAGATTCCTTGGAAAACTGGGAATGGAACTACCATTTTACCTAGCTATCCCACTCCTTGGTCTATACCTAGAGGACTTAAATAGAGCACCCTATAGGGACACAGTCACATCAATGTTTATAGAAACACGATTCACAATAGCTAACCTGTGGAACCAACCTAGATGCCCTTCCTTCTCCGAGAATATACTTGAATGGATAACAAAAATGTGATACATATACACAATGGAATACTATTCAGCAATAAAAGAGAATAAAATCAGGCATTTGCAGGTAAATGGATGGAATTGGAGAATATAATGCTAAGTGAAGTTAGTCAATTCCCCCAAAAAAAACAAATGCCAAATGTTTTCTCTGATATAAGGATACTGATTAATAATAGGGTTGTGGGATGGAGCATGGGTAGATTAGACAAACTCAGAGCAAAGCAGAGGGAGGGGGCATGTGAGTAGAAACAATAATGGAATGAGATGGACATCATTACCCTAAGTACATGTATAAAGACACAAATGGTGTGACTCAATTTTGTGTCCAACCAGAGATATGAAAAATTGTGTTTTATATGTGTAATAAGTATTGTAATGCATTCTGCTGTCATACATAAAAATTAGAATTAAAAAAAAAACTTGAACATAACAAAGCATTTAATTTCAGAGACAGACTTTAAACTGAGCTCAGATATATCACTAAGGAACGTTTACAGCAAGAGGACATTAGAAAAAGTATATTCTTGGAGAAGAAAGAAGAAGAAAAAAAAAAAAAAACAGGCATGGTACTGATGACCTTCTAAGCACCAAAAGCTAGTTTCATCAAAGAGGTAAAAGGTCAAATAGGCATTTCAAAATGAACGTAGTAGATAATGAAAACTAGCTTAGAAACTGAAAGAAGTGATCAGACAAAGAAATCAATTCAGGAATTCCTAGTAATTAGTGTTAATTGTGATAGAGATATATATTTATTCCAAATCTTGACAGAAAGTAACAGATTACTTCATAGAAAGAAACACAAGATAAAAAGTCAAAATAACCATATAGTTTTCTTTTAAATTTTGTATTAAAATCATTTCAAACAATAGAAAAAACAAAGTTAACATAGAAAATCTTCATGTAACCATATTCCCCATTTAAATGTATTTTAAAATAAATTTATCACTTAAAATATTTAGTATCTCTCTCTTCTCTTCCTTCCCCTATCCCTCTCTCCTTCTTATTTTTTGACATTGGGTGTCCATCATCATAATTCTTACAGTTTTAAAGCAGTCTTCTAAATGAAAATGGAATTGCCCCCAAGAATGAAACATAAATTGTAAAAATATTAAATTTTAGAATATCATAGTTCTTAGAAGATAAACTATTTGATCAATAGAACACACAAAAAGCATTGAACTTGAAGCCAACCCTAAAAGCAAAATATTTTAGCACAATTTTTGGCCCAAATGAGGGCAAGATATGTTTTTTCTTTCCTGTGTACTACAACAACCAGACATGGTTCTAAGTAATTTAGAAAGGTTCCTCTAACTTAAAGAGACATAGTTTTATCCACAGATTTTCTTTCATTGTATCTTTTGAATACAATGAAAAAAGAAAAATCAGAGACAAATTTATTAAGATGATGAAGTTGGAAAAACTTTTCATGTGCAGGAGTAAATATTTAGCCACACCACACACCTGCATTCTTGTTGAGATTACCTGTTCCCAAAGCACTGTGTTGCCAGGGATGCTATAACCCCTCCTTTCTAGTTCCCCAAACACAATGTTGACACCTAGGAGCCCAGTAATGGGTAGCCATTCAATTTCAAGTGTTACTAAACTTTCAGTTCAGATCATTGCCCAATTTTCGTAGGGTAAGATTCTAGTAAATAAAAATGACTTCACAATGTTAAAACATTGAAAAATAATTTTAAATAATATTTTGTATCTGCTAAAATATTTTTCTTTTAAAGTTGGCTTCAAGTTCAATGCTTTTTGTGTTCTAGTGATCAAATAGTTTGTCTTCTAAGAACTATAATATTTTAATGTAATGGGAGAATATATAAAAGTCAAATTTCAGTGTCTAAAAATAATGTTGTATTGGAACACAGCCATTCAATTTATTTACATATCCTCTGTGACTACTTTGCACTACACTGGTAGGGTTGAGTAGTTGTGACTGAGGTCCTCTCATAAAGCCTAAAATACATTGTATTGGGCCTTTTGTAGAAAAAGTGAAATGTTGATGCCCGTTCAAGGTGATATAAGGTGGTCTGTCTCTTTCAACTATGAAAAGATGGACAGTAATAGTTCTGTACAAATATAAGCTTTTGTTCTAGTTTATGACACTCAAAAGCCATTACCCTTTAGTCTCTCAGTTAAGTGTTACAGGTTGCACACATTATAGTACATGGATAAAACTGCTCCTCACTACCTTTCTTCCCTCCCTGGGGAACTAAATGGCTTAAACCTTCTTTACAATTCTCTCCCAGTGCTATTTTTTAAGCACAACTTTTCCCCAGATAAACAGAAAATATTTGGTTGGAAGATGACCAAAAAATCTTAACTGGGAGGTCAGGTTCTGTAAGGAACACGTGGCCCATTTCATCCTTCAATTTTTTTCACTTATGAATTGTACAGCTGTGTAAAATCCATGCAAGAGTGATTCTTGTTCTTCAAGGGAAACTTAGAAATGTTTAGGAACATTTAAAACAATTCAGTGAGTACATACCAAGGGTGTGAAACATCATGATATCCAAGTGGTGTGAGAAATTATCCCTTCAAAATTTCAGCAGCATGCTCAGTGAGAAACACTGTTTTAAAGTATATAAACTTTTATTATTCATCTCTCTAAACACAACCAAAAGGGATTTGATGCCCATCAGACTCAGAAACAACATATCACAAGAAAAATGATAACATTCAGCTGGAAGACAGGAGTCTAAGGCTCTCAGACATACGGAACTATACTGTCGCCATTTGGAAACAAGTTGTGTTTTATTTACTAGTTTTGTAAGTTTAATTTAATTTAAAAATCAATGCTCTCTCTATCATGTAGCATTTTTAAAAGATTACCAAAAATTCTTTCATTTTAATATATACTCCTTTTTATATATCTTTCCTTAGATGATTTTTAAAAATTACCAATAATTAGAAGCTATGTGGCCTCATAGATTTTAGCTCTCACAGAGGTGCTGGTAAACTTTAGTGAGCTTAATTAAATGAACATATTATTCAACCTTGGAAGTAACCATTTTCATTATCAGCATAGTAGCCTAATATCAGAACTATACCCACAACCCCCTGAAAAAAAAATCTGGTATTTTAACAGAACAAACAATGTAAAGGATTCCAGGATTCTTAAGCTGTGTTGATTGAAAAAAAAAAAAAAAAACTCACAGTGAATTAAGGTAGTGATAATAGAGTTGGTAATCTTCTAGTTATATTGTATAAAATATTACCTGGAAACAAAAGGTAAGTTTTGGATCTCTAGTTAACTCATTATTATTAATCTTTACTGTATGTGCATGTGAATTACACATTATGACTCAATTTGAAATAGCTCTTTACTTTTCTAAACCTGTGTAAGCAATTTTCATTATTCCTATTCTTAATTTTACCAAAACAAAATAGCAGTTCTTAGGGTCTAAGCAGGTTCTAGGGAGGCCTGATAGAGTAAAAAAAAATGAAGTCTTGATTTATTTTGGGATCATAAGCTAGACTGTAAGGGTTATAAGTAGATAAGTAGTTTCTCAGGGAGTTTGGTCTACCCTAGTAGAAGTGACTGTTTCCCAAAAGAACCTGTCATGCCTATACCACCTGATCCATTTCAATATATTACTGTATAATATAGCATTATCAGTGTTTGGAAGTCATCCAAGAAACTTGGAATACTTTCAACATTTATTAATCTGATGACTAGGGAGGAGGTGATCCAGTGTCACCTGTTATGAGAAGGTTCACTGCATTTAGGCATGATAAGCAAACATTTTCTTTGGTAATATGATGGGATCTTGCATCACCATGGCCATGCAAACTTCTTTCATAATCACTATCCAGTTTGTTATGCATTTGTCTGTCTTCTGGACTTAAGCCATCAGCTTTGGGGGTTTGGGGACAATCTATAACACTTTTCTTTCTTTCCTTTTTTTTTTTTAACTGTGTATAGTTTCTTAACATAGGGTATGTATTTACATGGGTCATCAGATTTTTAATTTTAATTTGTAAGCTATCTTCTATACATAGGAAATTGGCCTATACAAATTTGCTATACAAATTTGGACTTGATGGCCTAATGAATAGAATACCAGAGGCTATACCAATACCTAAATAAATAAGATCTGTCGTATTGGACCACTGATACAAGCCAAGTGTTTATATTTTTAATTACCTTTGTTGCTACACAGTGAGACGAAGTACCCACATCCTCCTTTAATAAAGTCTCATTAAGGGAACACTTGAAAGCACATATCATACGTATCACCTTTGACATTAAAAGTTGAGACATAACATTAACCACTTGGCAGCTCTAAAGCCTGAGATCCAGGAGATAAGATTCCAGCATTCTTACAGTGTCCTTTTTCTGTTGGAAGCAATTGTTCTTTTCTTGAGTATGTTCTTATAAAGTAGCCACAGATTCAAGAAGAAAAAAAAAAGTTCCTAATGTAAGGCATTTGTCTTAATGTAGCCATACCACTTCCATTTAAGTTGGTCTTGTGTGTCCAGCTTACTTTATAGCAAAAAAAAAAAAAAAAAAAAAAAAAAGCATTCAAGAAAGTTTTAAGAAAGCCTACACAAGCATTGAAGAGTTACATTTAAATGAAATCTTCCATTTTGAAACTCAGGGAGCAGTATTGTCAGTATTGTTAATATTCTAGGAACCTGCCAAATCCTGCATGCACTTGTGTGGAGGGTGGTGATTTGATTTATGGTCTGCTTTTAGTCAGCTTTTTCGATGCTATGACTAAAAGGATCCAACCAGAACAATTTTAGGGGAGAAAAAGTTTATTTGGGGGCTCACATTTTTCCAAAGTCTCAATCTACAGACAGGCTCCATTCCTCAGGGTTTGAGGTGAGGCAAGATATCATGGAGAAAGAATGTGGCAGAAGGATCCAGCTCACATGAAGATCAGGAAGAAGGGAGAGAGGTCTCCATTTGCCAGATACAAATATATACTCCAATGCCATGCCCCCAATTCCCACCTCCTCCAAACATACCCTACCACTTTAGTTACCACTCAGTTAATCCCTACCAGAGGATTAATTCACTGATTGGTTTAAGACTTTCACAATAATTTCTCCTCTGAACCTTCTTGCATTGTCTCACATGTGAGATTTTGGGAAACACCTCACATCCAAGCCATAGGTTTTTCTGATTGCCTTGTAGTTACTTTGGAGCTGGGGACTTCCTGTGAGAATGTGCAGGTTAAGATGGTCTAGTTACGAAGGTGACACATAGCCAAGGAAACTCTGTGCAAAGGCACAGAATTAAATCAGTCAGGACCTTGCACTCAGGCAGCAGCTCCCAAGGATAAAGAATTGTGAGCATAACTAGATAACCCTAATGTCTCACCAGTCCTGCATTTTTTAGATTGCCTGCTTTGCAGAAACTTTCTCACAAATAAAATTTTGATGACAAAACCTATATAAAAAATGTGCTGAGCTTGCTCT
The DNA here is from genome assembly GCF_001458135.2 of Marmota marmota marmota. Lineage (NCBI taxonomy): Eukaryota > Metazoa > Chordata > Mammalia > Rodentia > Sciuridae > Marmota > Marmota marmota. The sequence goes on along the minus strand of NW_025999943.1, from coordinate 1,099,943 downwards.
GAGTCAGTCAAACTCCACCATAGTTTGAATTCCCACTTATCCCTAGCTTTTTTTCTCTCTATGTGTGTCTGTCTTTTCTTCATCCCCCATTGCCTCTCACTCGTTCTAATTCAAACTCTATGATGTAATACCCAGGTATATAACATTAAGTTTTCAAGAACAAACTAGGGTATTTTATTCCTCTTCTTTCTATATACTGCCCTGAAGAATAAATGAATTCCCAAAGAGAACTTTGTAGAAAAATTTCTGATTTTTCCCATTGAATGACCAATGCCCTTTAAAATATTAAATCACTAAAGGCTATACAAGTTTCAATTCCACTTTTCTATCCTAAATCTCCTTGATCTTTATGACTTCTAGGTAATGAATTATATTGAATTATGTTAGGATATATAATATTCATAATCAAATAAATTATAATACATAATAAAATAATGATTTGGGAAACAGGGAGCCCTTGATATTCCATGTTAGTGTGTTCCCCTTGTCATTGCACTGTGCTCATCTTATTGAAGTAGGACCTTTTCTTTCCCCACAGAAAACAGCAAGCAATACAAAAGACATAATTACAGAAAGTTAAAATTACTTGCAGAAATTTCTTTGTCCTCTGTATTCAAGTTGTAGAGTTAGTGCCATTTAGCCACATCCTGACTTTCAATGTGTAGCATGATGCTTATAAAATGGGCACCAACACAGCACAACACTGCTGTTTTTTCTGTCAGTTACTAAGTTGGAGCAGGGAGAAGGGGTGTCTATCAAATCTAATGTTCTGAACAGCCCTGACTACCTATAGCTAATGGAATTTGAGGGGTAGGAGAAGGTCTGGCCTACAAGACCCCCATCCCCACCACCCAGGGCAGAAAATTAAATTGTCTTTTTCAAGAAAAGGAAATGAAAAGAGTGAAAACAGTAGGGAAACACATAATTCCTACACATTTTTTTTTTAGTTACTACTGTTCTTATCTGAATTCCACAGTTTCTTTGAGAATTTGAGTTTTTGGTAGCTTAAAAATATGTTCGATGGAAAGCTTGGGATGTATTACCCTCCTCATCAGAGTTATTTGGGGTCATAATGCAATGGTTAAATTTCTTGATGTTCTCTGTTTATAAATTTTAACATTTTTATCACCATACAATTCTATATTCTTTGGGGGAGGAGTACAGGGGATTGAACTCAGAAGCAGTAGACCACTGAGCTACAACCTCAGCCCTATTTTGTATTTTATTTAGAGAAAAGGTCTCACTGAGTTGCTTAGCACCTCATTGTTGCTGAGGCTGGCTTTGAACGCTTGATCCTTCTGTCTCAGCCTCCTGTGCCATTGGGATTACAGCCATGCTCGGATTGATACTACACTTTTGACAAAATTCATATATATATGAACCAAGTCAAGAAACCACCTTTTTCAAGAATGTAGTAGCACACACACACACACACACACACACTTAGTAATCTCTTGATGTCCATGGGGCATTGGTTTCTGGACTATCTCTGTATACCACAATAAAAATGACATAGTATTTGAATGTAATATTCATGTATACTTTCATATACTTTAAATCATCTCTAGATTATTTATTTACCTAATACAATGTAAATGCTATATAAATAGTTGTTATAGTCCATTGATTAGTAATAACAAGAAAAAGTCTATACATATTCTGTATAGATACAAATATTTTGCCACAGTTTTTGATATGAAGTTGGCTGAATACAATTTAAAGATCAGAATATTATCTCCTCCTACTATATTCTATGAGACATTATTCAGTAATTGTCATAGGAATTTTAGACTTGCTTAAGAGATGAGTTATTTTCTTATGCATTTAAATATATCTGGTGATTTGAGAAAAGCAAGTATAGATGGTTTTGTCTAAAACTGGACATCTCCTTCAAAGTGAAAAGATTATCATACTATTATACATCTTGTGGCAAAAAATATAATTGGTAACAATTATAGCAAATTTTAGCTTTAATATGTCATTTAATGAAGTTTTAATGTTTGGTCTTATCTATTTGTAAAATCAACATTGAATAGTAAGCTCACTCTGCCATTTGGGCTCTTTAAAAAGCTTCTGCCAAAAAATGGAATTAGAAATTCAAAATGTTTACTACAGTATGTGTTATTAAAATACCTGAGGAAGATTAATAAAGCAGTATTCTTGAGCAAAGAGTACTGTTAGATTACAAGGTAGACTTGGAAAAAATCTTGTCAGATGAAGGAAGATGTATAGAAAAAAGACTGTCCTTTGAAGGAGTCCCAAATGAGGCAAAAATGATAAGGTCCTTTACCACTGACTTTTTGATTCTATTGGCTGGAACCTACCTCAAAAGAACATCACCTTTGCTTAAACTTTGGTTGGACTCTAAAAGTGTGGAACATCAAATGCTTTCTTGAAAAATCTGAATTGAGCATTTACCTATCTGAGAATGAACTTATAAAAGGGAAGTCTGTGAAAGATTACAGTTCCATCTGTATATTTGGTCTCAGGAACAAAAATTATACTAATCATTTCTTAATCCACTATTCATTCTAAATTACTGTGTCCTTAGCTACCACATCTGTGGATCCCTGTAGTTTACTAGGTGGTTTGATCCAAGCCCCTATTTCTGAGGGGTCTAACTCATTGGTAATCTGTCTCCTAAGTGCATTGCTATAGGTGTCCAACTATAGTCACAATTGGTGAGAAAATAGCAAGAGAATTGGAATTCTTCATCTGAGTTTTACACATGCACCACTGGACCCTCACTGAATAACTATATAATATTAACTTCTCTGTTAACTAGAATCAACTGCCTATGTTGACAGAATGATCCATTGATTGCACATTGGTCTCTGGATAGAAATAGCCCAAAGTTTCTATGCAGCAACCATAATTTTGAAGTCAAAGAACCTTGATTTTCTCCATGGTGAGAAAGCATACTCTGTGTGGACCCAAGTTGCAGATACTTGAAGTATGAAACCCTTTCTTGGGTCAATAGGTACGATATAAGTTGGAAATGTCAGAAAGCCCCAAGGCAGTTAAATTTTTGTAGCTAGTGAATACATTCCATTCTTAACACAAGCCAAGCATGATTATCCTGCAGCATCTTTGTGTGTTCAGTTCCTCTGAGTTAGCATATCCTTCAGGCATATATTTTTGTGACTAGTTACATCTCAATGATTTTTAAATTTTTTTTTCATCTTTTAAAATTTTTTGATTAACATGCATTAACTGTGTATAATAGTAAGACTGTGTATAATATTTCCAGGTACGGTTATAGTGTGCAAAAATCAGATTAAAACCATTCAAATTTCACTTGCTTAAAAAGCATCATCTTCTCAATCCCTTACTTTTCTGATCTATTGCCCATAAACTTAAGAAAAAGTTGCCACTGTCTAGTTATCTGACTGGTTACTATTTTTACTGATTTTTCTTGATTATAAACTTTATGTAATATAGAATTTCATGTTATATGTGTACTTTTCAATGCCTAAAGGAATGCCTGGCACAAATTTCAAAATAAACATCTGTTTAATTATAATCTTCAATACTGGAAAACATGTATATTGAAATTCATGCATGAACAACTTGGTAAATGAATCTATGCTTTTAAAATGCACATTGACAGTTGAACAATGTTTAGACACTAATATTTATTAATGATGTGAAGGAAGATCATATATGGAATCATGCTTTTTAATCTAATGGCTATTTATGCACAATCAAAAATTATGTTTTAAAACAAAGAGGATTAAATGCCAAACAATGGATGGTTCATCAAATTTGAAGCATGTCCTTATTTGCATTCTGCAGCAAGGAAGGTGTTAATTTGAATAAATGAATAGTATAAGGAATTCTGCAATCAGAAGAAATTTACTGATAAAAATAATGTTATGACATATCATGTTTTTGAAGAGATAAATTGTTTTGTGGTGGGTGGGAGTATTGCCATATCTATATATGTTTTGAGAGAAAACAAACTTCACCAAGGCAGAAAGATGTGAAAGCAGGTCATAGGTTTTCATCAAAAACACATAACACATTAAGTTAATATAAAATAAAACCTTTGCTCATCATTCAGAAATTCTATTTTGTGCTTAAAAGCCTTTAGCATGAGAGATTCTATTTATACAAAACTTTGATTTATACAATACATTTCAATACAGAAGGGTTGTGTAAGCCTAGTATCATCTGAATAAGAAGTAAGTACATACTGCCCTATACTGGCCTTCACACATCAATAATAAATAGGAAAGAAAAATTCTAAGTAGACCTGAATTAATTTGTAACTTTTTTCATGAGGTGGTCTTTGAGTGATATTTCAGAATAGAAGCAAATAACATTAACACCTTTTGCTTACAATGCCTAATGTGCATCACGCCACACAAATTGAAAAGCTGATTTCACAATAAATAAATTTTTATTTATGTAAGATCATAGTGACTGGCCTGTGGTCTCTAGAATCTGATTACCTTGTTGGAATATTAGTTTTAATATTCCTATTTAAGCAGCTTTGCCAACTTACTAATTATCTTTGTGCTTCAGGTTGTCACTTTCAAAATGGGCAGATGACAACTACTCGTGAAAATGTCAACTTCACATTTAAAAATCATATACACATATATAATGCATAACATATATTTAATCATAGATATAATTACAACACAGGTTGGGAAGAGACAGTTGTTGGTGAGAGCATTTGTCACATGCTATGTGTCATGCTTAAAACTACAATTTTTTCAACATTGTACATAGAGTGCCTTTTGTGGCCCAGTTTTTTGCAATGCGCTGAGAATGCAAAGGTAAGGATCCATTTTTCCATTTTTGTTATTTCCTAAAAGCAGTTTGTAATTAATTAGAAAACGAAATAAAAAAGAAAGTATATAAAATAATTGAAAAATGGAATGGAAGAAAATGAAAAGTGACTAAGACAGAAAATATTGGGGAATTTTAGGTTAGGTGGTCTAGTCAGGGGAGAACTGATAGAGCAAGTGAATGATGTTCAGAAACAAAAGCTTACATTTTAATGAAAAGACAATGAGGTCAACTATACTCATTGGAGAGCACTTGTTCAGTGTGAAAGGAGCCTCTACCATTCTAATAGCTGTAGAACTATGTGCAAGGGTACATGAACTATGTACCATGATTATTTTTTAAGTCCCTGGAGGGGCTTCAGTTTGGGATTTTGTTTTTCCATATCTTGGAGTTGGAGTTACACCCAACTTCTGAGTGTAACATCTTCAATCAGGTATTTGAAAAATCTGATGATGGACTCCTAATCTAGATATCGGATCACTGGGCCAGAATAGACTTAGAGATTTTGTAACTAGTTTTTAATCTTTTCATCATTATCAAGTCCCCAAAACCAGTCTGTATTTTTTACTTGCATTGTGTTAAGCAAATATTTGACCACTATGCAAGTTATTTTGACAATAGAATTGTTAAAAAAATACTTAGTAATAGTTAAATTAGTATTTTGTTGAAGAAAAATCATAAAATGAGGAAGAAAAGAGAATAAACTATGTATACATATGAATGATTAAAATTAATAAAATCTCTCCAGTGGAATGTGTGAGCCTGTAAGTAGAAGCAGCTTATGTTGTAATGTTCAAAACTTTTCTGCTTGTCCTTTTGTCCTCTCACTCTTCATTCTCAACTATATCTCTCCAAAGTCCATGACAGTAATAGATATGCCTAGGTACAGATCCCAGTCTTACATCTTCAAGACTCAATAGAAGATTTATCACCTTTTTTTTTTAGTACCAGGGCCCAGCTCTCCTATTTTATTATTTTTTACTTTGAGACAGAGTCTTGCTAGATTGCTTTTAACCTCAATAAGTTGCTGAGGCTGGCTTCAAAACTGCAATCCCCCTGCCTCAGCCTCCTGAGCCAAGATTACAAGCCTGCACTGCCATGCCCAGCCATTTACCACCCTTCTAACAGGGTGCACATAGGCTTTGTCTCTCTCAATCACAGCCACCCATCCCCCCACACACAAAAAAGAAACCCTTTATTTATTTATTCTTATGACTATGGAGCCATAAACCAAAGCTATCACAAAAAGGAGCATTACTATGGAGTATAAATAATACTGTGTTCCATTGTTTCACATTTATGCTTTTAAATGAAACATTTTCTAACATGTTCTAGTTGCAAAGTTAAAGGTATGATTTATCCTGTCCATAATAGGATGATTGTCTTCATTAGTAGGTCTTTGCTAGGTGTGTACCTATGTACAGGATTTAAGGTGTAGTTGTAAAGACCATATCCTAGATCCTCCTCCATGAAGAATTTCGTACGTATCTTCATCTGTATATAAAATTACTTTTTTTAAAAAAATTTCACACCTTGGATATAAATTTCACCTGCTTTTAAATCACAAGTATTTCTGGCATAGGTAGCAACATTGTCATAACAACTAGACCGAAAAACTCTTCACCTTGTAAGAAATTGTGTAGAACCTCCTCAAATAAAGTGGACTCCAGCTGGCTGTACTTTAATAGATAGATTAAATTTACATAATAGTTACTTATGTATAACACATTTTTAAATATAATTATATGTATACTTTCTATGCTCAGATACTAAGATATGAATACTTAATCTGGTTGATCCTCAGAGTAATCCTATAAAATAAATGCCACTGTTATCACCATAACATGGATGAAGGCTTGAGAAGCATAATTGACTCAAAGTCACATATCCAGTGAAAGCAAGGGCTGTTTTAAAATTTAGGTCTATTTGACCACTCTGTCTGAGAATTCTAAATAGAGAAGGAAGCACAAAAAATAATTCTAGAATACTGAATATTGCTTTGTAATGGTAGGCCCCAGTATAAAATTATAATAAGGATAATAGAGAAGTTGAGAACCAGTTTAATTTACACACTTGTAGCTTCTAAGAAAGTACTAAGCGATAGAAAGGTAAAAGAGATAAATATAATTTACTTCATTGTTTTGCATAAGCTGGATTTATTATCCTGTTGCCAGCCCAAATTGTGCAACTTTTGTAGTTTATTTTTCACATTTGATAGCAATTATTTTTAAACTTTATCTTTTATTCCAGACCATGTTCCTAGTGGAACAGATTGTTTTATGTAAACTGAAATTTCCATATAGAATGTGTTTCCTAATTTTACAAGTATTTATTAGGTGATTACTGTGTTCAACTACTGTGATAAATAGATGAAGCAGTTCCATAAATAAAGGGCAAATGCTAGAAGTAATAAGACAGCGATACAGATATTTACAGGTCGATCCAGGACACTTGAGAAGAAGCTTATTACATAGCAGTGGCATAGAGATAAACTTAGGGAATCAAAAAATCTGCCTCATGATTAATACAACCATGAGTGCCACTTTAAAAAGTTCTTTATTTTCCATAATGAAGGACTTAAATATCCAAAACTCTCAAAGTGCATAAGCTAGATAAAAATGTTTAATTTCAAGAAACAACTTAAATAGATACATATTGAATTTATTCTAACATGTATTCTACTTGCAGTTAGATGACCAAACTATGGTTATAGGACAGTTGTTCAGCTTTAGAATTATATCTAAATATTCATTCTTTACTGTCAATTTCATCTGAATTTGGAAAAATAATGCTTTGTTGAAAACCCATTACTCACGGAATCCCACATTTATTGTACAAACAAGTGACAGGCACTGTTTAGAACTGGCCCATGATTTGTAAATGGGCCCTGAAATTATAGCAAATTGATTAGATTGAGAAGACTTAAAATATCAGAAAGATCATATGAGGGAATGACAACTGGAGAAAGCCCAGGCCACAAATTAAGGTGTGTGCAGTTTGTTGCAGGGTGTAATTGAGGGTATCTGTTTTGTAAAAAAATGGCAACTTTGCTAAAGCAAAATCTAGTCATCTATGTAAGGACAGATTTGATCTGACAAAACACAGCACAATAATGCCCAAAACAAACAATTTTCTTTTTTAGGCTTGGTGAGTGTTAATAAATAATCTGGCATTTAAATTCCTATTTCTGATATGACCAAATTTCTATCTCCTTCACTATTCTGCAAATTTTATGTTTCCATGTAACTAAATACAGCTATTTTCTCAATGTATCTCTAAGAAATTGAAAAGATACAAGTTCTACTGAATCTTTTGACATAGGAGCACTTTGGCTTGTGTGGTTTTATGGTTAAGTGCTTGCCTAGTATGTGGATGACACTGAGTTTGGTCCCCAGCACCAAAGAGACAAAAAAAAGGAACCCTTGTAATGAGTAAAATTTCCTTAAAAAAAAAAACAGCTTAACTTGGGGTGTTTTGTAATGATAGAATTAAGTGGAAAATTTAAATTTAGTATACCCACTGATTTGACCTTGTCATCCCTGTAAGATTGAAGATTGCAAATTCTACTACTCTTCCACCGCAGAAAACAATTAAAACCAATTTTCCAAGTATAGTAATCTATTATGTTGAATTGCTGACCTGGGAGAAGGAAATCATTGGTCCTTCTCCAGAATCTTTATCTAAACTCAATGTGCTATCAATAGGTAACATTGATATAAGCTGAAAAGACGATCTATTGAAGATCTCAAACTGCTGGTTTTGTTTGCTTTTTTTTTTGGTTTTCTTTTTGTTTGTTTTGTTTTTCCACCACATTTGCCTGTAGCGACAAATAAATGAGTTGAATTAAAATTGAGAAACAACTTATTTTAAGCATTTTTCTATCCAACTTTAACTACAAATGAGACCATTTTAAGATGTGATGTTGACTTTTTTTGTTTACTAGACTACTCATAGTTAGTACTGTTGGAATTAGAATCATAAGCAGACGTTTTTTTGTGCAGCAAAAAATTACAAAGCTAAAAATTGTAACCTACTATTTTTCATTATGTCTTATTAATTCATTAAATACTTTTTGATAGAATGGGAAACTTTTCTTAAAAGACAAGATACTAAATAGTTTAGGTTGTGGGACATACTGTCTCCACTTTGACTACTTAAACTTGCTATTGTAGCAGGAAAGCACCTATAGGAAATATAGAAATGACTTGGAGCAACTGTATTCCAATGAAACTTTATTTGCAAAAGTAGATCAGATGGTGTTTTCTTCACATGCTAGAAACCATTTAAGGAATCACATAACCACTTATTAAAGGATATTTTGGATTAAAAATATGCTTGATTTGGTTGAGTTTGGTTTGTTTGTCTTCTAAACAAAAGACATAAAAAGTAAACAGGTGACTGGTTTGCTCATCTATCTGACTATTTTCATCTTTTATCAATTTTCTCCTTGTTCAAGCCTCAAGGATAAAAATTAATAGGAGATGGATCATGTAATGCATCATTGTGAGTCAGAATCTTGTTTTTCTCTAGATGTTATCAGAGGCCATAACCTGTTAGAAGTAAGAGACTGATGTGGTCATGTTTATGTTTTAATAGATGGTGTTGGCTACTTCAAAGAAGTAACCAATGAGGGAAACAGTAAAGAACTATCACTATTGTCCAATTCAAAAGTGGACAAATTTAGATGTGTTGTAAAGAATTTGGATGTATTGTAAAGAATTTCCTGGTAAGTTTAATGTGGATGAAATGGAAATAAAAAAAAATCACAGAGAACTTCTAACTTTGGTTTGACCAACTGGATATTAGTTCATGACTCCATTGAGATCAGAATTGGAGACAGACTTGTGTGTGTGTGTGTGTTTATGTGTGTGTGTTTGTGTGTGTGTTTGTGTGTGTGTCTATGTGTATGCGTGTGTATACAGAATAGGAGACTGGGTAAGTGGCGTTCTGTTTAACCAGGTTGATATGTGAAATACCATTTAGAAATTCATAGGAAAATATCAAACAGGCAATATAAGTCATACAGTCCATGTCCACATTGATTATATTAGAATCAATGAAACAAAATGAAGTCATATGGAAAGATTAATTCCATGGTAATGAGAAGGACGTCCATATCAGAACCATAGGCTGTCAACATTTTAAAACTTGAACAGAGCAGTATGAGTCCGTTTTGGTGTAAAGGAAGAGATGGCTTTTGAAACCCTGGGAGACTGCCCCTCAAAAAAGAGGGAATGGTAGGTTATATCAGATGTGGATGACATGTCAAATAAAAGAACCTAGATCTAATATCTGGATTTTAACTACACATCATCTGTTTTGACTTTCACAAGAAAATTTGTGTGGAGTGGTGGGAATGAAAGGCTTATTAATGTCAATTGAGGTGACAGTTTGGAAACAAGAATTTATATAAAACTGTAACCCCATATGTTTTGCTATGATATGGGAACAGGAAAATATGATGGATAAGTAGACAATTTTAGAGATCAGGTAAATTTTCTGCTTTAAAATGTACAATACTGGTGGGGAGGAAGACATTTATCAGCACATACAAAATTTCATTTAGGAGGACTAAATTCAAGAGATCTACTGTACATCATAGTGATTATAGTTCATAACAATGGATTACATTTTTTGGAAATCCAAAGGTATATTTTAAGTGTGTGAAGCAACACATATCTTAATTAACTTGATTTAACCAATCCATATGTATGTATTTTAAAATATCAGGTTGTACATGACAAATACACAAAATTTTAATTTCTCCATTTTAAAAAATACTTTAATAAAATAAAATGGACAGTGCATGGTTATGATTGTGCCCATGAGGAAATTATGTACATAGAGAGAAAGTAATTATTGATGCAATGATCCTGAGAAGAGATATGATTACAGAGGTCATTAGTTGAGACAAGGGTATCCAGATCTCACAAAGAGAGTGACTTTGACAAGAATAGGGTCACATCAGCCATGGTCTGACAAGGAGATCCAGTAACTATGGGTGTATCTGAGAGTAGACAGCTGATTTATTGGAGGAAAGATGGGGGAAGTCCTTTTTCTCTTTGCAAATTTGATGTGAAGTCACCATATATAGAAGTGGGAAACAGGAAGCTTAAGAAAACCAAAAAAAATTGAAAAATAGTAGATTTAGAGAGCAACAAATAGGTATGTAGAGAAATTGTGCTAAAATATCCAGGCAACATGGAGTCTATATTTGAAATTAGAAACCCAGGTTTTAATTGGGATTAATGAGCATACCAACATTCAGTTGCTAATTCAAGATATGCATTAATTTAAAAGTCATGTTTAATTAAGATTTTTATTTCCCAGTTAACAATGACAGAGTAAAGTTAAGTAAAGATATTAATCAGAAGGGGGGAGATGCTGGGAGCCATTAGCCAAGTAGGTATGACAATTTCCTTGCCAGCGTACCCCATATTGCAGTGACATTGAATGTAGGTGACCTTGCTCAAGGACCAAGGCGGATTAGGGCGTTCCCGGTTTAGGTTCCAGGTTTAAGGTTTAAGATTATTCCTGCTGGGAATAGGGCGTATCCTGCTGCCTGAGTTCCCCTTGAGTTCTCACGGGATTCAGACAGTATATTTTGGAGATAGAAGCCCAGTGGAGGTGGATTTGGGCAGAGAACGTGGATTTCCCCAGAACGTGTTTGTAGACGGCTGGTGTGAGTTCGGGAATAAAGAGTTGCTGTTTGAATCTACAAGCTGTGTGGTGGCTCGTGATTGTGTGCCCAGCCAGACTGCGGCATTTGTGCCCAGCCAGACTGCGGCAAGCAATATTTTATCAACTAATATTATAACTGTTGGAAAAATAATATGGAAACAACTCTGAATAAGAATAGTTTGATTATAGGGTTTACTTTTTATGATTATAAAAAAACTTTGTGTTGCCCCTTTTGATATTTTATTAATCATGCATTTTATATCCAACAATTTATCTTCATCTCATAAGCATATAAAAGTAGATTTAAAGCTACATTTACATCTTTTGGGAAAAAATGGATCTATAATTTAATGGAGTAATGGAGTCAAACTTAAATTGTATCGCTACATGTTGTTTATTTCTCTAATCTCATTTGCTCACTCAAATACTAGTGTTTTGAAGAGTTCTGATCTCTCTCTTCTTGCCCTTCTCTTCACAGTTCTGCTTAAACGTGGATGGAAGTATTATTTTCTATAGGATTTTTCAAATGATTTGCTTGGACCCTTCTATGAGAGATTTTTATTCAGTAGTTTTTGGAAAGGGCTCCAGGATTGTAGTTTCAAAAGCTCCATGCAATGATTCTGACTTGCACCAAAGAACCACAGCCCATCCATTCTTTATGAACTATTTCCTCCAATCCCAGAATCCACACATCAAACTCAATGTGATAGGCTCCATGTGACATTTTAACAACAAAGACTTCGAAAAATATTTGGAACAGGAAATACCTAATGAACATTTGGTGAATAAAAGAATGGACAATTGAATAAAAGAAAGTCTAAAATGTTTATTGAGGATGATATTAAACTCTGCTCTTTAGTATATCATGGCCAACACAATTTAAAACATAAGTTTAACATAATTTCAAATTATCATTAAGTGGGGAAAAGCAAGAAAACCAAAATAGAATGTATTCAATTTCACACCATCAATTTACTGTTATGGACTTCTGGAAGCCCTGAAACAAGAACTTTTTGACTTAGAAATTGTGTTTTAAAAATTGACAGCAAGATTATTAAATAAGCCAGTAAAATATGATTTTATACTATACTGTTTACTAAGTTGCAGATAACCAGTTTCTTTGTGAAACCAAAAGAATGTCAAAGTGCTGCAATTATGTCACAAACACTGGCGCCAGTTCTCAAGATGTTTAATTTTAAAATGTACCCTCAGTAAACAAAAGAAGTTGAGAAACTTGGCAGAAAGTTAAACTGCCTACAGATGCAGATAATCATTTTCTAAAAGCCTATAGTAACGTAGATTCTTCTTTGGGTTCAACACAACATACTCTCTCTTTGTTATTTTATGGATCTATAGGTTTCACATCTGATATCTTTCACATGTGTTTGAAGGCTGCATTGAAATCCTATTAAAGGGTAAAATATAAATGTAGTATTCTGTATTTTTCATAATAATAATTAAGATGACTTATTTAAAAATATTTCATTTACTGTAAATGTAAGTTTATTATTTGAATAAAACACTTAATATAATTATCTTTTATATACTCTACAAAGGAATCTTTTAGTTTGGAATTGTCATAGACTGTGCATTTAAGTGTTTAAAAGCAGATATATTATGAAGATTGGGAGAATTTCTTTATTTCCAGCCTTGTATTCTTAGATAAATTACTTAATGTAATGTTGTCACAAGGATTAGTCAATATACATAAAAGGTTCCTAACAAATTAACATGGGAATTAAACATAAATGGAAATAATTATTACATTGAGACTTAGGTTGTAGAATAGCACATTGTTTTAGTTTATAGTTGATATTTCCATTCCCTGAATGTGTAAATTATTTAGATGATCTTCTATGGACAATGATAGAGTAAAGTATGAGGTGATTCAATAAATTATTGGTAGATTTAAACATGTTTATGCAAGATAATTAATTTGACTTTCTGTTGGACTTAAATATAAAATTAATAGTACTTAATTAGCAGTACTTAGTTTCATATGGATTACAAACTTAGTTAATAGTAAATAATAATATTTACTTTACAATGCAGACTAGACATCTGCATTGTAAAGTAAATAATATACTAATGTAATCTGTAATGCAAAGTTAAATATAGAAATACAGCTAAGACAAATAAGATAAAGGTGAATGATTAAGGAGCAAATGTACATTTCTATTAATCAATAGTCCTGTTCCACAGGTAAAGAGAGAGGCAAAAATAGAAATTTGAATATGACTTTTAAACTACAAATACTCATTTTCATCCTATGATACACCAATCTTCAATTCAAAACCTTATTAGGAAATCCTTGAAAAATTAGAAATGTTATTGAGTAGAGTAGTTCAACATGCCATTAGAGGGAATGCTGATCATAATAGTTTAAAAATCATATAGTAAACATGAAATATTACTTTGAGTTAGCATAGTTTAAATATAATAATATTTACTTAAACAACATGCCATCTAAGCTTTATGCAGATTCTTTATATTTTGTATTATTTACATACTCAATGAACATTAAAATTATACATTCTATTTTTTCTCACACTTTCATTAGTTGTTTAATGGCATAATGACATTTTGGTTTCTTAATTATTTTTAGTTATATATTTTTAAATTTCATTAATTCTTTGGACTACTTATATCTGATTATTTGAAGAAAAAACATGAAACATTCTATATGTCTAGAGATATCAATTAGAATATTTGAGACAATCATCCATCACCTAAAAAGCAAGTCAAGTGATTTTCAGCAAACCAGCTCCTTCAGGGTTAAACTAAGAAACTACTCTCCACCCAATGGTGCATTGCACTCCAGTCCTAATTCATCTTTAACACTTTGTCTCCATGTTGCTAGATCAAAAAAAGTGATAAGGTAGTGGGACACATTAATAAGCACTTCTTTATTTCTTTCACTGTTCAAGGTTGAATCGTTGGGTGATTTTTTTTTATTAGATAAGTACCGTTTTAAGTATGCATAACAATTTTGTATTTTTTCAGAATTTCTAATAATTGTGAATAGGAAAATATACATGCTATACATAACTTATTAATAATATATGAAAATAAAGATACTAAAAAATGAGGTTTAGAACATATTCATTATGTTTAATCCTTGGTATGCTATTTGTCAGTTATGCTTGTAATGCTTATTTAAAAAGTGTCACTGATATCAATGCAGTTTATATTTATTTTAAAGCAAATACTATAATCTTGCTCTCATTTAATGTCTAATTTATTTATTATTTTAAATATGGTCTTGTCAAAAAATCTTAGACCTTAGTAAAATATATTTGAAAATAATTAAGAATTTTAAAGCACTCTACATATATAATTTAAAATAATTGTGTCACCTAAAAAATAATCTGAAGTTAAATTCAGTTTATTTGAGATATAAAATAGTTAGTGTTTAAGGGTAGTAGACTGTTGATTCAAGAGGAATTATGTTCAGATTTGGACCCATCACCTCCAAGCATTTCCTTTAGCATTTATAAGCTTGGATTTTCTCATTGGTAAATGGAATATGTTTCATCATATGAGATATTCATGATGTGTGTCTCTCAAGTGATTGTGATTATTTACTCCTATCTCTATTTGGTGGGGTCAGCGGGGTACTGGGGGTTGGGACTCTACCCCTGAGAAGCTACTTTCCACTACATTCCCAGCCCTTTTAAAAATTTTTAAATTTTGAGACAGGAAGTTGTTCTCACTAAGTTGTTTATGGCCTCCCTGAGTTTCTAAGGCTGGCTCATGATCCTCCTGTCTCAGCCTCCCAGGTTGCTGAGATTACTAATGTGCACCACCATGCCCAGCCTACCTTCCTATCTCTAAGGAAGATTGGAAAAGAGTGCTAGCTTCTTCCAATATCTGTTTGTACTTTTTCTCATTGCAATGGAAATTATAGCTTTTTGTTGTGCATGCACACCCAAGGTAAAGATAGCATTTACAACATTCTTTGCAAATAGGTATGACCACATGACTGGCTTCTGAATAATGAAATATAAATAAAATATTATGCAGGAACTTCTAGAAACCTTCCACAAAATGCAGTTGATACGCAACTTTTTTTCTGTTTTATTATTCAATGTTAACTCCATCCTAATACCTGAACTAAGAATATAGTAGTGGATCTCATTCTAATACTTTGAAATTAAGTAATTAAAACAGTAATCAACCTAAGTGGAAAAACCTAGAGCCAACAATCCTGAGGATTTATATAACATAATCACATAATCCATCAATTTTTTACTATTGAATTTCATATGAGGTACAAAAAAGATTCTACCTTATAAAATACTCTGCTATATTGAGTGTCTTTTATTACTGATAGACACATTGTATTACAGAGCTTAAACTCACACAAGAATGCTTTCTGTAAAAGAACTAAAGTAATAAAAAATGACTTAATGAAAACTAAGATAATATCTCTCTTTGCCCAGCAGAGATGAATAGTGAGTTGAACGAATTGGAAATATCTATAATAGTTTTGGATTTAGGATTAAGTTATTGTGCTTTAATTTATGGCATTACCTATAGCATTTAGTATGGAATAATTGTACCATATTTAAGAACTGAAAAATCATACAATCAAAAATGATTGGATTATAAATCACTGAAATCGCTGAATCAGACAGATATCAAAGTGAACTTAGTAGTAAGTAATGTTTCATGGAGTTCTCTAACTGATGTTCAAAAGAAATCAATAATATATTATGGAAATATTCATATTTTGAGGTTCTTGGTAAATACTTTTGATTTTATTTAAAAGTCAACAGCTTTAATCTCTAGTTTTCTATTTGGTATATGCAACCTACCTTCTGCCATTGTGTTATAACCATGCCTATATGCATTGGAAATAAAAGTAAAATACTAGAATGAACACTTCACAATGACTTTTTAACCAGTGATACAGGGTTGAATGCATATTACTTTTTTACTGCTGGTTATCACAAATAACCACACAGATTATTGGCTTTACACAATGCAAGCTCATTGTCATACAATTGTGGGCATAAGGAGCCAGAAAGGTCTCACTGTGTTAAAATTGAGGTGAGAAAGAGCTGCATTTTTTTTTCATGGAGGCTGTATCAGAGAATTGCTCCCCTTGCCTTTCTAGTTTCTATGGGCCACCTATATTGCTATGTAGAGGCTCCCTTCTATCTTCAAAGCATACCATGATGGGTTAAGTTCTTTCATGTGGCATCATACTGTTCCTCTGACTCTTCCACTTTTAAAGTCTCTTGTAATTTCATTCAACCCACCCTAGTCATCTAAGAAAATCTCCCCAGTTCAACTTCCTCAACTTAATCACATTTGTACAGTCTTATTGCCATGTAAAGTTGAATTTGCTAAGGTTTCCGGTATTAGGACCTAGACATCTTTAGCAGGGGTAGTCATTCTACTTAGCAAAGATGCTCACTTAAGAGATTCATAAGACATTGCATCATTAGATCTAAGTTTCTTTCTATATAGGTATGTTCTCTGATTCACTTGGCACATATTCTGCTCACTTAAGGACAATCAAGTTTTAGACAATTGTATATTTTCATCCCTCATCTTCAGAGCTCTTTTTTCCATCAGGAAAATATATCTATTTTTGTAAATTTAACTAAAATTTACTTTTCTAGACAAGTGTTAAACAGTGAGTGGTATCTCTGGAAGTAAAGATAAAACTTGCAGTGAAAATGGGGTTCTTGTCTAGCAAAGAGGATCAATGACAACTTCTGGAAATCTGAAATTATATTATCTAAAATAACAATTACATTTCCTGGTCATTTTTATAGCATTGAATACACACACAAAGACACATATACACATACTCTTGAATTACTCTCGTAATTCATAATTACATATACAGGTATCTATACAAATACGTTTATTTGTGTATATTTAACTCATACAATTTCATTTCAGGGCCACCATTTTAACTTCTGTGGCTTAGATACTTCCTAGAGGCACATTTGGACCTGTTATTATTGACATAAACTTTTGATTATACTTTAGGACATATGACAAGTTTATTAGAATTATTTAATATAAATGTTATCAATGAAAAGGAATATAGTTTTTATCATTCATAATACAATCATGACAGGACTGGGGCTGTAGCTCAGTGGCAGAGTACTTGCTGAGCACAGGAGGCAATGGGTTCAATCCTTATCACCGCATAAAAATACACAAATAAAGGCATTCTGTTCATCTACAATCACAAAATATATTTTAAAAATAGTCATGACATACAATTCAGCTGAAGAGTTGTTTTTTTTAAATTTCTATAAGGGTGTAGACAAAGAATCAGCTGGTAGTCACTAATAAAGATTCTAATATTAAACAATATGGGGGCTCTGGAGTTGTGGCTCAGTGGTAGAGCACTTGTCTCAAACCTAAGAGACACTAGGTTTGATCCTCAGCACCACATAAAAATAAAAATAAAATAAAGCTATTGTGTTCATCTACAACTAAAAATATATCTTTAAAAAATAGGATATGGCTTCTTAAATCTATGGGTTCAAACGTTCACTTGTGTATGTATTTCACATAGATCATCAATTTATTGTCCCTGGATTCACTATCTGGTTCTTCATATTCATCTCTTCACCAAATTTTATAAACACTTCAAAATTGTTTTTGTTACAATCCTTACCTATGATTGTGTTTGTGATTTATTTTGACAGGAAGAGAAAATGGATTGGATAATTTGCACAGTGTTTATATGAGTTTAGGTATATTTCAAAATGTCTTTCTTAGTTCAAATGAAAGTCCATCTGGTCCTAAAAATTGTACCTACGCCTGTGCATAACCTTTTTGGTGAACATTTATGTTTATACAAACCTTTTTAAATTTTTTTATTTGTTCTTTTTAGTTATACATGACAGTCGAATGTGTTTTGACATATTATACATACATGGAGTATAACTTGCAAATCTTTAATCAAGAAAACCCATGAGTTTAACATTGAAACTTTTTGTTGTTGTTGCCCTTCTATAACTCACACAGTTACTTTCCTAAACAATGAATGGGCAGTGATAAATAATGAGCTATGTCCAGATATGTACAGATTTGTGAGGGTTTTTTTTTTCCTTCCATTTTCATGGAAAATATCATAAGAACACTTCAAGGACTAAATAATAATTTTCTTGATTATTTTCATTTCTGTTTCGGGGTTTGACATAATTCTTCCGTGGAATTAAAATGGTTGAACCATCTTAATTTTTAGTTTTCTTGATATCAACTCAATATATAAAGACCTGGTCATTTAAAAAATATTAGTTTTAATTTTTATACAGCATTAATTTTAATCTTCCCACATAATATATAACTCTTTATAGATTATCTAATATAAGTATGGTGCTCATGTAGGTTTACATGGATAAATTTTATTTTTCATGTTTTCAAAAATATTTATTAAATGTAAATCACATATCACCTACATGACTACTCATTTTTTAACATATAATCTAAGAAGATTGAACTCTCTCCCAGGTTTTAATTTGAAGGATGTTTATTAAAGTATAATTTAGATATAGGAAAAAAGAAAAATATATCTTCCAAGAAAGAGGATAGGAGAGAGAGGGAACGAAAAGAGAAAGACCAAGTAAGAAAAAGAAAGACTTTCTTTTTGCTTAGATAACTTTAACCACTTTAATTATTTTTAAACTCCAGTTATTATTTTTTTTAATTATTTCTTTATTTTTATGTGGTGCTGAAGGTCGAACCCAGGGCCTTGCACATGCTAGCCAAGTGCTGTACCGCTGAGCCACAACCCAGTCCATCCAGTTATTTTTATAGGAAGGATTAAGCATGTTAGTTTTGTCACTGCTTGCCTTCTTTACTCAATGCATATTTTTCATGACCAATATATTTGAAAAGTTATCTGTAGAATTATTATGATATGCTATCTCTGGGACACATTACTTGAAAAGGAAGGGCCTGTGTATGTTTAAACACAAAAAAATGAACAGATGAGAAGTCAGGCAATCTGAGAGAAGAAATATGTGGACACATTTGCTGGTTTGCAGGTGGATGTGGATTATGAGGTAGTGTCTTGGTCCATTTTGTCTTGAAGTAGCAGAACACCACACAGAGTAAATTCTGAATAATAGAAATTTATTTTGCTCATAGTTCTGGCAGCTGGAAAGTCCAAAAGCATAGTGCTACCATCTAGCTAGAATCTTCTCAATGTTTCATAGCAGGACAGAAGAGCAGAAGAGGATACTGGAGACAGAGAGTGAGCATGTGGCAATTCCTGTAAGATCAGCCTTCTCTTCCTTTTTTAATAAAGCAACTAAACTCACTGTGCACCTGCATGACCTCATCTTACTTCAGTTACTTCCCAAATGCTACATCTCCACACATCTCTTAATGATTGAATTTAAGGATTAAATTTCAGCACATGAGCTTTTGGGAACACATTTAAATGATAATATGTGGTGTGTTAATATATCTTAACATATCAAGAAAGGCATTTTTTTCTAGATGGTGGATATAGCAATATCATTATTTAATTGCTGAAACACAGTTAAATACCTGTGTATGTATATGTGTAATTATTATATTTTTCTTGTATATTCCTTTGTGTTTTTTACTAGTCTTTGGGGTGGGTCACTATTCATTCTATGTCTTCATGGGAAAACAAATATGGTTTCTGGTTCTTGAGGCAAAGGGATGGTACAGTCATAGCACTGGGTTGCTTTGAATATAGGGATTGATATAAATGTTGAGTATTTAACCCAATTCAGTGGGAACATGATCTGACTAAGGTCAAATAGAGCACTTTTTTTTTTTTTTTTTGGTACCAGCAATTGAATCCATGGGTACTCAATCACTAAGCTACGTTCCTACCCTTTTAAAAAAATATTTTATTTAGAGACACAATCTCAAAAATTGCTGAGGCCGGCTTTGAACTTGCAATCCTCCTGCCTAAGCCTCCTGAGCTGCTGGGATTACAAGTGTGTGCCATCACACTGGACCACAGAGCAATTTTCTAATGTCTGCTTGTTGAAGGTAGAAATATAATTCTGTTTTCCCTAAAAAATTGAAATAAGAATGTGACCACATTATTGACAAATAGAGAGCTGCATCATGATAAGTGAAACCAACGAGCAGAGAGAAGCAAAGACAAGCAGAGAGAAGAAACAAGAAGTTCAAAGAGTAACCCATGGTATTATTTAGTGGCTCTACTTATTTCTAGTAATACCAGAAAAAAACTATAATTTTCTTCTATCATAACCAATATGTTTCCTTTTAAAAAATTTAGGAGGTTTGTGTACTTTCTTATGAAGTTATCAAACATGTAATATAGGACTTGTTATCAGGAGTGAGATTTTCACTTGTTAATCTGTAGATTGTGGAATTGGTTGAATTAAATCACCAAGCATTCTGAGGATTATGTAATACCGTGTTAAAAAGTTGCAATTATTGCAAAACAGCTGGTTAGATTATCAATAACTTGTATGTTGGAACCTAAACTATATGCCTACATAATCTGGAGCTCTAGATATGTGATAGAAAATGTTAAGGTTCTAAATTTTATTGACTGCATCTAGGATCTTCATTTAATTCAAGCAAGTGTTAGGAGGAACAAATTGATTCATACTAGCTCACTCAAAGCAATAAAGATCAAGCATAACTTTGTTTTGAAAGCTTATTATCTTTTACAGGCAGCATTCCAGAATGGCCAACTTTCAAAGAATCATGGGATTTACTGAATGATTAAAAATTTAATAATTATCTTGGAAAAGGACTATATAGTACCTTTCATCATGAATTCAAATAAGAAATTGGGACTCAAAGCATTTTCAGGGTTAAAAAATCAGCACCTAAAGACATTTCTGAAATGCTTT
This sequence comes from Marmota marmota marmota, assembly GCF_001458135.2. Classification (NCBI taxonomy): domain Eukaryota; kingdom Metazoa; phylum Chordata; class Mammalia; order Rodentia; family Sciuridae; genus Marmota; species Marmota marmota. Next base: position 1,078,620 of record NW_025999943.1, on the reverse strand, counting down.
GCTTTCTCTCTGAAAGAATCAATAAAATATATTCTATTTTAAAGTATAAGTTAGTGAGAGGTATTTTTGCATCAGTGTTTGTGAGAGTTTGGATGGTTAACTCTAAAGTTACTCAAGATAAAATGGAACCTATTGTGTTGTGAGCCAGAGATACAACAGGGTATCAAGGCTTGTTTTTCATATATATATGGAAATACACACATATATCCACATAAATACTCACATATACTTATATACACACATATATGTGATCTACAAACACAAATGTGGTTTCCAATTCAAAATACTAAAATGGTAAGAAGCTTACTTTATTGATTATTATCACATAAAGTGCCCAGGAAATATAAATATTAAGCAGCTACCAAAGGTTTTTAAATGGGTTTTATTAGTTAATTGCCCAAACTAGCAATCAGGTTGTGATTTTTTAAGTTTTCAGGAAGAAAAGATTCTCATGAATATACTAGTGGGTATTGAAATTCTTAAAGAAACACATTACTCTGATTTGGAATTCTCTGCCTGCCTTTCAGATAGGTCCATAATATGTAAAGAGAGATCCTCCAAGAGGAAATACAATTGGAAGCAAGTCCCTGTGATTGTCACAGCTTCAGGTGCATAAACATGAACTATTATTATTCATAGCTATCCTAGACTCCCATGACAAATCAAAACTACTCCAGCAGAGTGGCAGCTATTAAAAAAACAAACAACAATGAGTGTAGGCGAGGGTGTGGGGAAAAAGGCACACTCATACATTGCTGGTGGGACTACAAATTGGTGCAGCTAATATGGAAAGCAGTATGGGGTATCCTTGGAAAACTGAGAATGGAACTACCATTTGACCTAGATTTCCCACTCCTCAGTTTATATCCAAAGGACTTAAAACCAGCATACTACAGGAACACTGCCACATCGATGTTTATAGCAGTACAACTCACAATAACTAAACTGGAATCAACCTAGATGCCCTTCAGTAGATTAATGGATAAAGAAAATGTGGTATATATACACAATGTAATATTATTCAGCATGAAATCATGGCATTTCAAGGTAAATGGATGGATTTGGAGAATATAATGTTAAGTGAAGTTTGCCAATAAAAAAAAAAAAAGCCAAATGTTTTCTCTGATTTAAGGATGCTGATTCATAATGGGGCTAGGGGGGCATGGGAGGATTAGATGAACTCTAGATAGGGCAAAGGGGAGGGTGGGGAAGAAAGGGAACATGGGGGTAGGAAAGACGGTGAAATGAGATGGACATCATTACTCTAAGTACATATATGAAGACACGAATGATGTGACTCTAATTTGTACAACCAGAGATATGAAAAATTGTGCTCTATATATGCAATATGAATTGTAAAGCATTCTGATGTCATATGTAACAGATTTTTTAAAAATGAGGCAAGAATGACTTGTTTCTTTAATAATATCTTTTTAAAAATGTTTGTTAGTTCATTATAATAATACATAATGGTATTGTTCATTTTGATGTAATCATACATGAATGGAATATAATTTGCTCAATTTCAGTCCCTAGTACTTTTTCTTTTTTCCCCTCCTCCTTTCCATTATTCCCCTTCCTCTATTCTACTAGTCATCCCTCTGCTTATTTATTAATTTTTATTGATACTTTCTCGATATACATAAAACATAATTCACTGTGGTATATTTATGTACATAGCATAATTTGTTCAATTTCTTTCTGTAGTTCCTCCCTTTTCTCATCTCCTCCTTCATATCCTTCCTATAATTTCATGAGAATGACCTGGAGTTATCAAAATAACCATTCTACTACTATAATAAAAGAAATGGAAAGCAAAATTGGTAAAAATGACCAAAAATCTACTCGAATCCACTGCTTTCTTAACCTTGATCATTTGTTACAAATATGACCCTATTATTAGTTGCAAATAAATACATTGGGATAAAATAACAGAAAATCCAGGTAATAATAACTTAGACTATGGAGTAAGTTTTGTTTTAATTACATAATAATTCTGAATATAAAAAGATGCTGACTAATTCTTTGTAACCTGATGGCAATTTAGCACATAAAATGCTATCTCTCAGAACATTTTAACAATACACACTTAGCTAATCGACATGTGTATATATATTAGTTATATGTATATTTTAGCTATATATATATATATTTTAGTTATATATATATTTTAGTTATATATCTATATTTCAGACATATATATATATATATATATATATATATATATATATATATATATAAACTAATGTTGGATGTAAAATTTATAACTAAATGAAGATATTCTATAATGTATCTTGGAATACATTTGTGTTCATTAATGCACATCTAGTTTCTCAATTTAGTTTACAGTTTGTTCTACTAAATACAACTTGTAGAATGACAATGAGTAAATACAAATTTCAGTCTTTTGGGGTATTGGCCTTCCTGCAAATAGTTATTATTCTTCTATAACCAATAACAGATATATTAACAGGATATATTTTTCATTCTTTAGCTTTCTAACTGTTCAATTCATGTAGTAGAACAATAAAATGTAAAAGAAAAAAGGACGTTCAGAGGAAAAAAATAGAAAACTAATCAAGATGACTGAGGCTCAGTGGTAGAGCAATTGCCTTGCTCAGGCTAATTAACCAAAACTTTCTTTTCTTGAGTAATGTACTTTGAAAAAATTCTCCTGTTAATTATTATGATTTTTCTTTTTAAAAGAATCTTTACAATTTTTAATTAACTCTTTTGGAGGATGATTGTAGAATAATGTGCAGTTCTAAGTGTTGGGGAAATATAATTTGAAAAGTTTTCTCCCAACTTCATAAAACCTTCCCGCAAAGGTACTCAAGAAAGAGAACTGTTTTAGTATTGAATAAACATTCATGAAAAGGTGATGTGTGTTGCAAGCAATCATCTAAGCAACTGTAAAAACAGAATTCAACTTTTTACATAGCTAAGCAATAGATAGACCTCAAGAAAGAGAACTTGACAGCACCATTGTCACACACAGCTCGTCCTGTATTCACAGGGTAGTTGGGGAGAGCATCCCTATTAGCTAATTGGCTTTATCCAGAAAAACAACAAGCTTCCTCATGTCTTTATGATAAGAAGTATCTTTGCAACTTGGAGCAAGGATTTCATTATAACTATTTTAGAAGTCAGTCTCCTAGATAATGTAAGTATGTTTTTCTGAATATATTATAAAATAAAATAGGAAGCATTTGAGTTTTCTCCATGATTTCAATTAGGTATACTTCTTTCCTTTGTAAAAAACTACATAGAATTGGAAACACTGGTATATCTCATAGACATGTATGTAGTAGAAAATAGTATTTGACAGATTTTTGCTATATAAATCAGTTAAATTTGAAGAGATAGAGTTTAGCAATATAGGGGTGTTAGGCTCTTATTTTGAAAAATAAGGAAGAAAGACTGATATTAAGATAAATACCTACCCCCCCTATTTTCTTAATAATTCATTTTTAAATAAAATGGTTTATAGAACATGCTTCAAGTAACATGTTTGTATATTTCAACTTTATAGGATGTAATTTTCAATTTACAAAGGCATTTTGGAAAATGTGAAAGTAGTACTCTCAAATTTATTTAACAATTTTTGAATATTCTAAGAAAACCACCAAAATCTAAGACTCTATGCTGTTGAGGCTATCCATGTCACCTGCTGGTGACACCACTTAGTGTGTGGCCAGGTTATACATAAAGTCATTCAATGTGTGGTCAACAGGTGAATGACTTATACATTGACTGGAGAACACAGAGCTGTGATTGCTTTACAAGGATCAGTTAAGAATTACTCACAATTCCCATGATAAGGAATCAACCTATTTGTCCATCAATGGATTAATGGATAAAGAACATTTAGCAAATATACACAAGGTAATAATAATAATATGTTATGGTGCCTCCACTTAAACAATATTTCATTAATTAATTAATTAATTAATTAATGTATTTATTTATTTATTTTTGGTTGAACTCAAGAGATTGAACCTAAGGGTGCTCAACTTCTGGGCCACATCCCCAGTTCTTATTTTTTATTTAGAGAGAAAGGGTCTTTCTACATTGCTTAGAGCCTCACTAAATTGCTGAGGCTAGCTTTGAACTCACAATCTTCTTGGCTTACCCTCCTGAGTCACTGGGATTAGAGACATGTCACTGCACCTGGCAAAACAATATAAAATAAGCCTATCCCTACAACAACAAAAAATAATCTGAATATAAAGACAACTATCCTGGAGTTTCCTCATTGTTAACTCAAGTACTGACATCAGCTGACTGATTCAATTGTGAATTTTTCTGAAGCAAATAGAAAAAGAATGAATATGAAAAAAAGAGGGAGGAGCTATTTGTATTCCAGTGGTTTCTTAGACATTGTGGGAAAGGTATAGGGAGATGATGGGCAGTGACCTATTTCTCCATTATATTATGATTTTAAAGTGTTACCTTGGTGCCAAAGAATGATCAAAAACCATGAATAAGATTATTTCTTTATATGCAGTGATATTCCCCAAATATTACCAGCTGCCTTGTAAGTTTATCATGATAGTCTTCATTGTCAAGGTGAAGTTCATTGCATTGCTCCCAGGCCCAAAAGCTTACTCTTCCCATTTCAGTTAGCCTGTAATTAATCATAGAAAAGGAAATTATACTTGAATTTGGAACTTGAAGCAAGTACTATGAGAGCAGTCATGAGACTGATAACCAAACTGAAGATAGGTTGGTCAGCTGATATTATGAACTCAAATTCTGGGCTTTTCAGAAAATACTTTCTATTTTAAATCAGTGCATTATTTCCTTTATTAAAATTTTTATGCAACTTAATATTATCAATACACATTTTTATTTATCATATGCTTTCTTAAACTATAGGGTATTTTATCTCATACATCAATTGTAACCACTCTTGAGAACAGTAATCAACTTTAATACTTTTATCCTTGTGATCCTCAGTTAACTCCAAAGGATCAATAGTAATTCCTCAATGTTTTAAATGGCTGAATTAGTCAAACAATGAATAAAGGAGATAAAATATACAGTTATTTTTGTGGAATAAAATTAATCAAAATATCATGTTTGAAACAATGATTTTTAATATTATTTTTTCTAAGCTACTATGATACTTGTACCACAACTATTTCTTTGTTGATTGAGAACTGGTGAATTAATTAAATTAGATTGTTTACATTTGTTATAATTGCTACCACAAACCTTTTATTTCCTACAATTTCATTCATATAAGTGTTGGTTATTACCATATATATATTTTTTAATATGTTCACTAGTAAGCTAGAAAGAAGCAACTGGTATTTTTAAACTCTTCAATAAGAACAAATATCATTATGCATTTTGCACATATACATGAAGATAATAATTCTGTCTTTACAGTGACTACCAATATCTATAATTTTTATTTCTCAAATTTTAAAATTATATGAAAAGTGTTGAAACAGATTCTTTTTTTTTCCCACTATAGCATTTATTTATTTATTTATTTATTTTTTAATTTTAATTTTTTATTGTTGGTTGTTCAAAACATTACAAATTTCTTGACATATCATATTCCACACTTTGATTCAAGTGGGTTATGAACTCCCACCTTCACCCCATACACAGATTGCAGAATCACCTCAGTTACACATCCATTGATTTACATATTGCCATACTAGTGTCTGTTGTGCTCCACTGCCTTTCCCATCCTCCACCCTCCCCCCTCCCCACTCTCTCTCTCTCCTCTCCTCTCTCCTCTCTCTCCTCTCTT
>NW_025999943.1:1052668-1067290 GCF_001458135.2 Marmota marmota marmota | reverse complement strand
ATATATATATATATAATTTAAAAATTTTATTTTTAGTATAATATGTATGCATGTATGAAAATTAATATGATTGCCATATTCTTTTCCCCCCAAATCGTATCTATACTGTTTATCACATGGTACAATTATTATATGAAAGAATGTTAAATATCTATCATTTAAGAGTGATCATGCAACAAATTTTGCTTTTCTTTCTCAAACACAAGAGAAGCTATTATTTTTTGCAATGCACTCGTGTTCTTATAATGCAAGTCATGTAAGCCTTTGTCATGAGTGCTGAAGATATGAAACAGATGCTGCCCAATTTAGTAACAAAATCAATACAGTGAGAAAATATGTGTATTTCATTATTAGCCATTTCCTGAGATATAGTCCAATTTTTTTGTTGTTGTTGTAAGATTAGAAAATGACATAGGAAACAAAAACCATAGGACAAACATTTTTATCATGCAAATTTTATTAACTACTTTGTTTAAATAACAAAAAGTACTGTTTGAAGGCCAATTATAGAGCTCAAAGACCATATCAATGGACTGGACTAATTACAGTGTACTACCGGGAACTCAATATTTCTTAGAATAATAAAAATGAGGACAACAAAATAGAAAACATAAAAGAGATCTAAAGAAAGGGACAAAAACAATAACCCAAATCATCATCACACATCTGAATTGTATTCCCAGAAACATGCAGTTTTTATTCAGTTAATATATACAAAGCAAAACAACCAAAACCACCATAATGGGAAATGTTTCCCTTTAATGCCAACATGTAAGGTGGCCATTGATATGAGTACAAGAAATATTATAGGATTATTGACTGTGATTATATTAATTAGTGTGTGTGTGTTTGATAAAAGACTCTAAGTAAGATGCCCATGATATAATGTGAATTGCAAAACTGAGGTAAACTGCAACACTTAGATTTAAGCTGGTGATGTGAGTGTACACCCTGGGCTTATACCCCAGACATCATCACCCAGCTATCAGCTGTAAGAACAAAAGAACCAGGACTTAAAAACCCAGACTTTTGGAGGATGACAGGACTAAAGATGCAGACAGACACAGGCCTCTGTTCCCGCCCACGCACCAGACTCCTCAGACCCAGATGGAGTTCCAGCGACCAGGACCTAAGACATGTCACAAATGAGCATCTGGGACCCTTGGGTTTAGACTCAGTTAGGACTTTGAACTAGGATGTGTGTCTGAAGTGTAGTAAGCATCAATAAAATAGGTTTCATTGAAGCTAACTGTGCCTCAGACTGAGTCAATAATTAATTTCTTGTGACAGCCCTGTGGAAACTTATTATTTTCATTATATTCTTTACTTTCATTAATAAGACTTTCATTGTTTACTTTTGTGTTTATTTTGGGAGAATAATTTCAGACATGTGTTTTTAATTTGGGTGTTTTTTAAATGTTTATAAACAATAAATTATCTATGAATTAATAATCAGTGAAATTAATATTTTGTAGAAGTCTCTTGTCCAAAATGAGTTATTTTAAGGCACAGAAGAGAAAATATTAAATTAACAATATTAAATGAATTCTCAGGAAGATTATTTTACCCAAACTTTATTCATATTTTATAGTAAATAGTAAGTAATCTAATATTTTCTTGATAATTGCTCCATTCTGTATTAATCAAATTATAATTGATTCATCAATTAGTGGGCACTTTCTGAAGTTTCCTGTTCTTGCCTTATCATCTTATTCATCTGCCTTACTTTGCCTGAAATTTCTACCAGGCCACTGTTCCCAGTTGTATCCCCATCTCCAAATAGCACTTCATTCCTTCATTTCCTGTGTCAACTCCTGTTTGTCCTGCAAAATTTCTTTCAAATCCATTTACTGAAAATATTTCACCACTCTATTATCTAGTGAAGTACTATTTATTCTATCTTATCACTGAGTTATTTACATTCTTCAATTTTATCATTACTCTACTTTTATATTTGCTTTTCCTGGAAAATAAGAATTTACCCCAAGCATAAATAGTATTCTGCTCCTAATAGTAAGCAAGTTAGTATTCTGAAATCCTAGGGCTTGACATAATTTAGTCCTTGAGCAGAAAAAAATTGAATACTTGAACATTCCAATAAATGGAAACTTCTACAAGTCCTCAAAGTGATTATCACATATAAATAATTTCAATGACAGGTCCCAAGATTAGCATTTTTTCCAGCATCCTTTAAGAACACTATGTCATTATAAATGAAAAATGTATTTCTACCCTCGCATAATGGTTAATAACTTTCCATTAAAATGCCCCTGGTCATTTGGGAGAATTCTGTCCCAACACAGTGGTCAATTATATTATCACCATGTGGTCAAAAGAATATCCTTGATCTTGGGCAAGCTCCTTTCAAGTTATTCCTTGAGTAATATCTAAATGGAGACAGTAGGAAGTACTTTTTTCTTATTTCATAATTAAGCCATCTCTGTGACACAGTTCAAGTACTCTACAAACTTATAACATGTTAAAGGCCTCATTCAATCATCCAGATAACAATCCAGAATTGCATTTGGCTTTAATGTGATAAAAAAATTATTCATATTGGACCAATTACATATGAGAAATATCCTGATGCTTCTAAGAATTCCTTTTTCAGTATTTTTACTTTATGAATCATAAATTAACTAGAGAATATTCAACTCAAGCAGAAACTTAAAGATAATATAAAATAGTAAAATTCTTTTCTACTAAATTCAGATAACAGAGGTAAAATGGATCACCCTTAATATTTCATTCTTTATATTACAAAGGTGACATTGAGATTTAGAATTGATTTTTTCAAATTTCATTTCTTTAATATATCTTGTTTTATGGCAAGATAGAAGTTATAGCAGTGTGTGTTTTTGTTCTAATTATCATTTATTTATATATGATATATAACTCTAAGAGATAGAACTATAGTATAAAAAATTAATAATATTATTTAAATTTAAATAAACATAAGATATTTTAATAAAAGTAATGTCAAGCATACTATTTCACATTATGTTCCTAGAATTGACATTTTAAATGAAATCTATATTAATCTGGACAGAGATACTTTGAAGTCAGTGTTTTTTATTCCCATTTTGTGGTTAAGGCTATTTTATAAAAGATTATGTTATTTTTTACTGTCACAAGTAGGAAGATGAAATTTATTTTTTCCTTCCATCTTTAATAGAATAAGATAGATAATTTGCTGAACATTTTGTAATTCAATGTGTATAAATGCTAAAATTGATTTCCTTATGGAAGTTTTTTCTTATAATCAAAGTATTTTCAACTCTTCTATAGTCTTTCTAACATCTTAGCGCTTTTCTACAAGACGAATACAACATAGATAACAACATTTGAATTGGTGTCTGAAACAGGGTTGAAACTCTAACAAAAAGAAAATTTTGGAGAGTATATACATGAGTGTATATATATATATGAGGATATCCTATGAGGAGATATATATATATATCTCCTCATAGGAATGCAAGCTGCATAAACAAGAGGAACATTCTGTTCTTATTCCACACTATCTGTAAGGCCATGTCTTAACAAATCAGGCATTCAAAAATGTAATGTTAAGAAACTGAATGTGTGCAGTGGCTGAGACAGGACTATAATGGCAGATCATCAGTTGGCTTTTTTAGATAATTAAGCACAGGAATTTGTATCATAGATTGTATTGAGAGTCTGAAGATACCTCAAATCTCCTATATTAGGCTTAATTACTTTTAACCTTTCTCATTTTGAAATTTGTATACTAAATATTTCTGTTCATTTTACTTCCTTTCCACTTCTGTTCATATTCCCTGAGGTTCTTAAAGGACTCAAGGCAACTACTTCTGCATTTTCCAATACTGGCAAGATTTGACTGTAATGTGTCTATCACATGCTTCTAACAAGTACTCTATTATCCATTCATAAAGTTGGGTGACAATGTATTTACTTGAGTCTAGACAAAGTTGTTACTCATTTTGACTTATTGTTGTTTTCTCCAACGATTGTCTTAAAATGCAATTTGAATGCAGAACAAGTATCAAATATTAAGCAATCTTTAATTCTAATAGCCTAATAAATATATAAACCTCAACAACTGATTCATTTGAGTTAGTGTTTATGGAGAAAATATAAAACACTTAAAAGACACAATTTTTATGGTAGGCCATGTTTATGTGATCTCCAAAGAACCCCACTTCAAAGAGTGAAAGAGATCTTTGTAAATAGAGGCAAGCAAGTCATTTCATTATTAGGCTATTACATCAACACATCAGGATTCCTTCTGAATGCAGACTGTTGATATCCTTCTGTCTCCTTTCCAGCTGGATGTTTGGGACACTCTTCAGTTTTTCATCACATTAACAATACAGTCTATTTATCATTTCACATTTTAAAAATCTTTCCTCTATTACAAGCCTGAATGCCATAAACACAAATCCTCTCAATTTTATAGTCCAAGAATATTTTTTGTTTTTCATTAAGAACATTTAAAAACTATCCTTTTTTCATTGTAATGTTATTATAGCATTCCAGCAAAATGGTATTTTTTTTTCTTGTAGGTGATGAGAATAGAGTATTGATAATGAGTAGTTTGATACACTGACAAATATAAATAACAGAAGATACTTCCAATTTTGCAACAGATATAAGTCATTGATGGAAGAAAAAATTTGGTTATTTCATCAGTTAAGTTTGAGTACCCATTGTCTGAAATGGTTGGGACCAGAAGCACCTAAGAATTCAGATATTTTTGAAGTCTGGAATATTTGTATAGTCATTATTTGGTTGAACATCTCCAATATTAAAGCCAGAAAATTGATATGCTCCAAAATTCTAAATTTTATAAGTGACATGTATATGATCATAAAGAAAATGGCATCTGTCTAAGCTACACTTAATGTTTTATTGCAAATTATAAAGCATTAGAAAAAACTGAATATGAAAAATGGTACTTTAAATGTTTTTCTATTATAGCATAGGATTTGATAGTAGTGGGATTTTATTCCCTTTTTTATTATCTTATTTTGAAGAATTTGAATATGAATTTTGAGTATAGTAACACACTCTACTGTATTTTTTTCAATGAAACCAAGAGATGATAGATCATCTTCAAATGCTACAAGGAAGAAGTGTCAAATAAGGGTCAATAAATAGTCTAAATTTTGTACAAGCTACGATTAATTGATTTTTGAATGTCATTAGTAAGGTAGTAATATTAGCAAGGTAATTACTTTTCCTCCTTGAGTTGCCACCTTTATCTCCAACAATTCAGAATCATTCCTACCTCTGTCAATCTCATCACGGTGCATGGCCTGCCATATCTTCTGCTTGTTTTCACATGTATTTCCTCTGCTCTTTCCTCTTTCTGAAAATAAAATATAGACTTTGACTTTATGATAGTTGCTGTTTTTCTGAATATACAAACTGTCCTATGCTCTGAGTGGATCTCAAGAATAAGTTCTTACTACTTTTCAATGCTGAGTAAGGGAAACACAAGAAATTAATCGCTTATAATGATATGTTTTGTAATAGTGGATTTTGCTTTTATGCTTCATGTTGTATGAAATGAAACTCACATTATCTACATAAAATAACTTATAGAGAAGTTATAGAAGTGTCAATAATACAGAATAATGATACTTTGCCAATGCTGGCTGTGTGGAATAAAGTTTGGCAATATAATCTGGATTTACCTACAACAATTTTGGTTAGATTGCATTTTATCTTCAAACTTCACATGGGAGAATATGCATAACAGTGCTTAGTAAATATTTAGATGTTAGAAGCAAAGTCAGAACAAATAAATTATATGCTTTGTGGAGCTGAAGGGAAAAAAAATATAACTGTGCCTAAGATATAGAGAGGAATGCTTTCTAGTAGAGGCTATTTCTAGACACTTAAGGGTAGGATGCTAATTATAGTTTATACTGAAGTGGCACCCCCTTTCTCCACAGAAAAGTCTTAACTGGGCTTCTCCAGAAATCTTCACCATGACTGATTTTAGGATTGTCACAAAAGAGTCTCTGCAAAAGAGTTCAATGTAGATAAACTTCCTATTTTTTTGTTGCCCTGTTTTACTTGGCCACTGGCACAGAAGATACCAGCACTCCAGGTGCTGGACACCCCCTTACTAGTTTTTCACAAACATATCCAATACTAGTTTTCACAAACATATCCAAGGCCTTTGGCCTTGAGCTGAGGCTTCACAGAGATGTCTACATTTTTAAGATAAGTTACAAACTGGGCTCCATGGTAACAACTGGCAGGGGGAGGAAAGAAAGTAGAGAAGAAGCTCTACCCTTCCCAGGTGTTGTCCTTGAAGGGATAACTTGCCCAAAACAGTGAAAGAAAAAGCTGCTTTTATGTGAACTTCTACAGACTGTGAACTTCTGAGCCCCTCCCCTTACATGCTGGGTATAAAACTCTGAATCTACCTGAACTCAGGATTCAAGGGATTAATTGATTACAGCAAAAGCTCTGTCCTCTGAACCGGGCTGTAGCCAAATAAACCTGTTTCCTGCTATCTTCAGTGCCTTGCCTCATTTGTCCCTACAATAATATGATTTCAAAATTTGCTACAAAATCCATTTTTTTCAAATGCATAAAGTTGTACCTTTATGCACTCCAATACATTATTAACATAAAGTATTATGAAAAATGAATTCTATATTGATATCTATAAGAAAGTATTAAACAATTAAATGAATCTTTTGCCTATACTTTCCAAAGGATGCTATAATTTTATTAATTTTCCTATTTATTTCCTAATTATTAATTTTCTTGATCTCAATTAATCTATATTTAGTTATTTAATGTCCAAAATTTTCTACTTTGTGCTTTTTCCACTATGTCATTGTCTTAGCTGAGGCTGCTCCAACACAGTATGGTTTATATAATAGCCACACTTTTCTCATAGTTCTGGAAGTGGGGAAATTCAAAATCAGTTCTTGATGAAGGTTCTGTGTAGTCAACTTTTCATCAATGTGACCAAAATACATGACAAGAACTGTTGAGAGGAGGAAAAGTTTATTTCAGTTCATGGTTGCAAAGATTCAGCCCATGGTGGGCCAATACCATTGCTCTGGGCTTAAGATGAGACACAGCATCATGGTGGAAGGATGTGGTGGAAGAGCACTATTTCATTCATGAAAGTCAGGAAGCAGACAGAAAGTGGAAGGGGTTTGAGGGAAGATGAACATTTTCAGGGCACAGCCCCAGTGAAACAGTCTCTGTCCCTCCAACCACACCCCACCGGCCTACAGTTACCACCCAGTCAATTCCAATCAGTTCATTCAAACTCGGATGGACTGATCAAATTACAGCTCTTATAAATGAATCATTTATCTTTGCCTATTCTTGCATTAACATAGAAGTTTTTGCGGGGAGCAGTGGCACATGTCTGTAATTCCAGTCATTTGGGGAGCTGAGTCAGTAAGATCAGGAGTTCAAAGGAAGTGCTAAGCAACTCAGTGAGAAACTGTCTGTAAACAAAATGCAAAAAAATAGGACTGGTGATGTGGCTCAGTGGTTGAGTGTCCCTGAGTTCAATAGCCAGTACCCTACCCCCCAAAAAAATAAGCTTTTGGGGGACCCCTCATATCTAAATTTTTGGTTGATGGCTATATTCTAGTGGCTTCATAGGGCTGAGGGACAACTCTAGTCTCTCTTTCTTATATTAATTCTATTATGGCAGCCCAATTTTCCTCATGACCTCATTTAAATCTAATTATCTCTCAAAGTCCCCTCATTCATCACATTGAAATTCAAGGCTTTGACATCAGTTTTGGAGACACAAACTTTTGATTTATAACAATCAGTATACTGAAGGAACGTAAATAAAAGTTCGCTCTTTTTTTCTTCATCTCACCTTTATAGATGTTTCCAAAACAAATACTTATTTTTATTTCACACAAAAAATTTGCTTAATGGTTATGTTGCCTTGATTTTATTTAATTGAGCATAAATAAGCAAGCTTAGTGTTATTGTAAAATTTTAAATGAAGATTAGGGAAAAAAGGTAATCTGGAGTTAATTGTTTCAGAGTTAGACATTCTGTTCCATTTTTTAAAAAATTGTTTGCTTGTTTTTCTACCTGGAAATTTTCTAGTAAGCTAATTTGAACTCACTCTTTCTTCAGTGGTGCCCAATCTATCAGTGAATCTCTTAAAGGCATTCCTCATTTCTATTTCATTGTTTAGAATTTCTAGCATTTCCTTTGAATCATTTTTCATTTGCATATCTCTGCTTGTATTGCTGACCTATTTTTTGGTATTTTGTGCTCTTTTTCCAGAAGGTCCCTTTGCATATTAATCATAGTTACTTTAAATTCCTGGTCTGATAAATTCAAAATTTCTGCTACACCTAAATCTGAATCTGATTGTTGCTAATATGTGGTTGGGGATTTGAGGTGGTTGAAACATGCTATGTAATCCTAGGATTACCTGTAAGTGTTGGTGAGTCTGTTCTCCTGAGATGTGATCTGCAAAGGTGCTTCTCAGCTATTCCCCACTCCTTCCCAAACTTAGGGAAGAAGGCAACCAGGGAGGTATTTTAAATAATTATTTATCTATTTTTAAATTTCTGGTATTGGTTATGCTATGGTAAAATATTTTCTTCAATTTTTAGTTGCATTTCTAATAGTTTCTTTTTTCATATTGTTACTAGATATTTTTGAAACAAATATCTGATTATATTGTTACTAGCCAAACAACTTTCAGTGGTTATCCATTTACTTCAGGATAAAAATCTATTTTTTTTTCTAGAAATGCTACAAGTGGTCCTTTCAGTTCTTTGTACTCTGTGTATAATTTTTCATTCTTTGTGTTCAAAACACTTTTTATTCTACCTTATATGTTGTCCTTGAATTTCTTAACTGATACCAAATTTAATACATTCAGATCAGATGCAAAAGTGGTGAGAAAACAAAATTTGAGGCTGTAACCAATCAGGGGTTTCACATTTGACTTTATGGTATATCTACCTATTGCCTCATGAAATCACAGCCTTTATAAGGATAGGTACTATCCTGCTTGTGCAATCTAATGGCTAACAAAAATTAATCACACAGTAACCTCTCCATCATTGTTGAATATTACCAAAATATCCTTGGAATCTTAAGACATTGTATAATATATTAACTGTGCTGTATGCAATACATATATGAGACTAAATCCACTTTTAATGCACAATATTTAATTTATATTATGGGGAAAAAAGTCCCATAGATTTTCTTAAATGTAATTAATTGGGAAATATTACATAAAAACTTCATATATGTGTTGAAGTAATTTTTTAAACATTTATTTTTTTCAGTTGTAGGTATACACAATACCCTTATTTTATTTTTATGTGGTGCCAAGGATCAAACCAAGTGCCTCATGCATGCTAGGCCATCACTCTACCTCTAAGCCACAACCCCATCCCTGAAGTAATATGATTTACCATATAATGCAAGGGGGAAAAAAATCTCCACAAAACTTAATTCTATCAGAAGTAGCATAACTCTATACAAGGGGAAAAACCTAAAATGTTCATTAGGACTTAAAGTTGGAGCACCCTTTATGATTTTATGATAAAACAAATATTACTGAAAGATAAAGTCAAGTGGGCATACTGTCCTTAAATACTAATTTGCTTAAGAGAATATATTAATGTTAAACTTGAGTTTAAAGCCTTTTCTTTATTAATTTTTAGTTTTCCTTACTTAAATACTTTTCTCTAAATTAAAAAAAAAGATATTTTGGCCAATCCTGTAATTAAAATAGGTTCTTTTTCTTTGCTGTTTACATATAAACCTCATTACAGACTACTATTTTGGATGTTCTATTTATTTATCTTATTACTATTTATTTATTTTTCTTACTAAAATTATCCATGTGTTTTCTAGGAATTCATTAGAAACAGTAGGAGAAAGACCACACACATATTTCTGGGTTAGGAGAAAATGGCTACCCTTTTCCTGGGGACACACACTATTATTTTAAGATCCTGCCATGCTATAGTTATTCAATGAATTTGTCCCATTGAATTTACGTAAAATTATCTACATCCCTTTTATCTGTATGTACAGTAATGCTTAGACACAAATGTGTAAATAAATATAGAGATTACAGAGATCTGTTATGTCTACAAAAAAAGAAAATAAGAAGATATGAAATGACATTGTTATTCTCAGAACATAGATCCAAATTGGTAGAAATGGTCATTTGTTTTTTGTTTGTTTTGTTTTGTTTTGTTTTGTTTTGAGGGAGTAGGGTCAAAACCAAGTAGTTATAACCAGTTTCTGTCTTACTTGATCCTACTCTTCTTTTATGATTAGCCATCAATAATTTAGTTTCTGGAAATCTTTCCTCAGTTTGGCTATGTGACTGGCCAGTAGTCCCAGAATACACAATTATCATGAATTCCATTTCTTTCTGTGTCTCTATTTCCAGTGAAAGAGAGAGACTCGGGAGAAGTTAACTATCCAGCAGGTAAGGCTATAAGTTCCATTATTTAATAGAATAGCTTTTATTCTCAATTTTAAAGAAGTTACACTGCAATTAAGTGTTGATATAATACTGAACATATCTCAGCCTTATAGGTAGATATCTATTTTTTCTAGAATCAATATTAATTAAAATTGATAAATAAACCTATGAGTCATCAAATGGCAGTAAATGTAAAGTTGTATGATGATAATAGTTACCTAACAATAGAGTGACAAGGAAATGATTTTGTTGCTAGATAAGTAGGAAAGTATAGGATTCATATAATTTTGAGTAATTTATATAATCATTTTATTCTATTCTATGAGAGATGTCCATAAGTTTGACTCCTAATTTTGTTCAAAAACCTCAGAATACATAAATCACATGGGATAATATGTAAAGTTTTTGTTGTCTTTTAGTTCAAACAGTATTCTTAGCCTATTAAGAACAGCCATGTTGGACAAATGCACATATATTTTATTTATAAATACTACAACAATCAATGGTGATTCTCATTTTCAATAACATGCTTGCCAACTGTTTCAATAAATCTACTATCATTTACACAATTTAACTTACTCATTCAAATACTTCTTTAATATCTACTCTATCTCAATATTTTTTGTTGGGAAAACATATAACGGCGGCAGCACCCCAGAGAAAAACCCCAACATGGCACCTAACAACCTTCTTTCTCCTTTTTTTTTCTTTCACTGGCGAGAAACGTTCCCGCTGGCACCAATGTTCAAACCCTGCTGGTGGGAAGCCTTAGCCCCAATAAGAATTAACTTCTTGGGCTCTGGAACTGACATATGGAAGAGCTTGCCAATAAACAGGCGACCTGTTATCTACCTCAGCCCTGCTACCTCTCCTTAGATCTATATAAACACACAGCCTTTTGTAATAAAGCGGAACCTCTTCGGTGATCTGTGTTGTGTGGTGCAGCATCTTCCAATCTTATAGTGGTGCCGAAAACCCGGGAGACAGTGTGCTCGAGAAACCGAGCCCCGTCTCCGCCACCACCGTCACCAATGGCACATTTCGCCCTTGTCTGTCATTTTGGGTGCAGGCTCCCTGCACTCACCACTGATGGGGTCTAGGTAAGTTTCCCCCTCCCCAGCTTGCCAACTCCCTTCAGGCTTCCAGCAGGGGACGTGACCGTGATCGTCCGGCACGCTCCTGACGCCCAGTAAGGAGGAGGGAATGCACCCCACTAAGACCTTCACTGGTCGAAGTGGATCCTCTGGCGACCCGCTTCCCTTCGGGGCGTGAGGATTCTGGGTTTACACAAGAAAGGCTCCCTGGTCTCTTCCTCCTCCGCAGAAGCCATGCCCCGCCGGAGCCGCGCACCCTGCAGGAGCTGTGTTCAGCCCGGAGCTGGATTTCCAGCCCGGAGCTGGATTTCCAGCCCGAAGCAGCATTCTGCTGGGGCTCTGTTCTTTCCTTCCTTGACTTTCTCTCATTCCAGTGGAAAATTTTCCTGGTGCCAGGTGGCCCGCGGCCTTGACCTTACAGGGTCACACAGACTGCACTTCGTCAGTGACGACCGAGCTGTGCCCTGTGTGCCTACTCGCAGTGGACTGGTCACTTCGGGGACGCCTACGTGACCCTCCATCTGCTCTATGCTCCCAGGAAGATCCTACGGCCTGGGTTAAATCTTTTTCTCTCTTTGCTGTCCCTTCCTCCACTCTTTAACCATGGGTGCCTCCTCGTCTATACCTGAAAGCTCACCACTCAAGTGTCTCCTCAGGAATTTGGCTACTCTCTCTCTCTCCCCGGATCTCAAGCTCAAAATTCTTATCAGATTCTGTACCCAAGATAGGCCCACATATCCATTAGATAATGACAATCATTGGCCTCCAGAAGGCTCCTTAGACCCAAACCTTCTTCGGGATCCTCTTAACTACTGCTTGTGCCTAAGAAAATGGAGAGAGGTCCCATATGTTGAAGGTTTTAGCCTTCTCGCCCAACACCCCGCCCTCTGCACTTCCTGCTCTCCCTCTCAAGTCCTCCTTTCTTGTAAACCCCTCCCTTCCCCTACTTCTTCCCCTGACTCCACAGATTCTTCCTCATTTGACCCAGCAGATGAACCTCCACCTTATCCCCCAGCCCCATCCGCCCCTCCTCTCCTGCTACACCCTCTGCTTCTTCCGCCTGATTCCACCAATCCTCAGCCTTCTGTTTCATCCCCTCCTCCCCACTCTCTTCCGCCGGTCCCACCTCCTCCTCCTCCGCTGAAACATCCCCTTCCCCTCCCTCTCCTTCCTGTCTGCCGCCGACTGCCTCTTTCAGTCCTCCTTTCAGCAGGTCTAAGGGACCCCCTCCTACTCTCATGACGATTGCATCCCTTCGTGAGGTAGCTGGTCCTGAGGGTGTTATTAGAGTACATGTGCCTTTCTCCATGTTGAACATTACTCAATTAGAGAGGAAATTAGGCTCATTCACCACTGATCCCACCACTTACATTCGGGAGTTTCAGTGGGTCCTGCAGGCATACAGCCTTACACATCACGACATCTACATGCTCCTGGCCAATACACTTCTCCCTGAGGAAAGGCGATGGGTCTGGGAACTAGCCCAAGTCCATGCTGATGAAAAAGTGTTACCTTCCTCTTAGACACTGGTGCCACATTTTTGGTCTTGAGGGAGTATTGGGGTCCTACCACACCCTCAAAAACTCCTATTGTCAGGGTAGAAGATAAACAGATTTTCCCTTGAAAAACACCCCCCTTATCATGTTATATGCAGGGATCCCTTTTGTCCTTCACACACTCCTTTCTTGTTATGAGCCACTGCCCCATTCCCCTTCTGGGAAGGGACATACTCTCATTATTGAAGGTCACCATTCTCATATCACCCCACATCTCCCCCACCTCTCATTTCCTCATGATGTTCCTAGGGACAGATACACTCCATCATGCACTCTCCTGTGACTATATAAACCAGTTAATCCTGAGGTTTGGGACACAACTACACCCTCTATGGCTAAATGCAGTCCTATTCATATTGTCTTATGGGACCTTTCAAGATATATTTGTCAACCACAATATCCACTCACAACCACAGCCCTCCTCGGATTAGAACCCATCATCCAGGATTTAGTATGGAAGGGGTATCTTAGGCCTACACACTCTCCTTTCCACACCCCCATTCTGGCAGTTAAGAAACCTAGCGGGTCCTACAGGCTGGTTCAAGACCTTCGCCTCATCAACTACTCTGTGGTCCCCATCCACCTGCTAGTGCCCAACCCTTACACCCTTCTCTCTCATATCCCTGCTACTACCACCCACTTCTTGGTCCTAGGTTTAAAAGATGCCTTCTTTTCTATTCCCTTGTCCTCAGAATCTCAGGATATCTTTGCTTTTACGTGGACTGACCCTCACACCCGCCATTCTCGTCAGTTTACCTGGACCGTCCTCCCGCAGGGATTCAGGGAGAGTCCCCATGTATTTGGCCAGGTTCTTGCCCAGGACCTCACATCCTTTCACCCCACCTGCCTTGACTCTACTCTCCTTCAATATGTCGATGACCTTCTTCTATGTAATCCCTATTGGGAACACTCTCAATCCCACACCTCCCAGCTTCTCAATTTCCTAGCGGATAAGGGATATAGGGTGTCTCCCCACAAGGCCCAGGTTTCCCAGTCTTCTGTCACCTACCTTGGTTTTCGCCTTGCACTGGGAAAAAGGAAATAACACTAGATAGGAGGCAACTCCTCTCTAATCTTCCGGTGCCTCATACGAAAGCTGAAATACTATCATTCCTAGGACTAGCAGGTAATTTTAGGGCCTGGATCCCAAATTACTCTCTTCTAGCCAAACCCTTGTATGACCTAGCAAAGGGACCCCCTGGTGAATCTCTTGCCTCCTTCCCCCGCTACCACTTGCTACCACTTTTGTGTTAGAGTCTGTAAACAAGTCAAAATAACACCTGGCATTTTGCCAGGGGAATGTTAAAGTTCGTAAACAAGTCTGGATGGTGCCTGGCAAAATGTCAGAGGGAGTGGTTTGAGAAGTAACAAAACCGAGCCATTAGGTGTAGAGATTCCTGATTGGTTGACTGATGTATCTAGTTTATGCTAATTAGATAAGCTGTGTGGAATGTATAAATACTGCTCCTGTCCTGCAATAAATGGCTCCTACTCCTGCTGTATCAACGTACACAAGTTA
>NW_025999943.1:932892-1049223 GCF_001458135.2 Marmota marmota marmota | reverse complement strand
ACCACCTGGCTCATTCTTCTGGTGTAATGGTTCTCTCATCACTATCTTATTCACCAACACCTCTACCCCATGTATACTGGTGATGCTTGTCCTGCAATTGACTCTCTATACCCCAGCTGAAGTGCAGGCCCTCTTGTCTCCCCCAGTGCGGAATAAGCGGGTTGCTTTCCTTCCAATACTGGTGGGTCTCTCACTGGCTGTATCTGCGGCGGGAGCAGGAATTTCTGGTGGAGCTCTAGGACACTCCTTATGGGCTGTACAGTGTTAGAGTCTGTAAACAAGTCAAGATGGCGCCTGGCATTTTGCCATGGGGAATGGTTTGTGAGGTGGCACCAGCGAGCCATTATGTGTGGAGATTCCTTATTGGTTGACTGCTGTATCTAGTTTATGTTAATTAAGATAAGCTGTGTGAAATGTATATATACCCCTCCTGTCCTACAATAAACGGCTCCCACTCCTATCAATGTTCACAAGTTGCTCGTAACCCCCCGGTTATTTTGCTGCAGCCGGACTGCGGCAGTACAGGACTTAAGTTCTAAACTTGAACAAGCACTCACTTCTATGGCAGAATCTCTAGCATCTTTACAAAGGCAGGTCACATCCTTGGCTCAAGTTACTCTTCAAAATCGACGAGCTATAGACTTACTCACAGCCGAAAAAGGTGGAACCTGTCTTTTCTTGAGGGAAGAATGCTGTTACTACATCAATGAATCAGGCCATGTGGAAACTAATGTAGTTAAGCTCACCAACTTGGCTACCTCTTTTAATAAATCCACCAAACCAAAACCCAGTTGCCACCTTCTTTTTAGCCCACTTTCAGTCGTGGCTGTTGCCTCTTTTAGGGCCCATATATCTTCTTTTCCTGATGTGTCTGTTCCTGCCGTGTCTGCTTCGCTTCCTACAGGGCCAATTACGGAAGATCTCTAACCAAACTTTCAACCAGCTTCTGCTTAGGTACTACCAGCCTCTGACCAATGAACCCCCAACATCTTCAAGAGAACAGCTCACTCATTGCTGAAGCTCACTACCAGGCATGATGGAATGCAACGGACATCGGACAGTGGAAGACAATGAGCCTGGAGAACCTCTTAATCTGCCATCCTGGATTTTTGAGCCTTTACGTCCTTTTAAGCCTCCTCATGGCCCTTGGCCTCTTCTCTGTCAGTCCCCCGACATGGAACATCTGCCAAAAACTGACATTTGCTTTAATTTTTATCTTCATCCTGTTTTTGTTCGCTCTGATTTTCTTCAGGTGCTGGTGATGCCATGTCAAGGTAACGCTTCCAGTATTTCCTAGAGTCTCTGTTATAGGACCAGTGGCTGATACCAACTATTTCCTCCATCCAGGACTGGTTCGACACCATCGACGACTTGTGGTTTCAGAGAACTTTCATAGACTTCACCCCTACGGAAGTAGCTGTCTATAGCCACTGGGTTTTATTTCTGGTTGCCATTATATCCCCAGACCTGCCCCCCCCAAATTCCTCCACTTCCCCTTCTAGGCCCTACGCAGCCCCCGCACAGCCAGAAGCAGCCAGATCTGACCAATGACGCCCCACTTCCTAAGAAAACAAAAAGGGAGGAATGTTGGGAAAACATATAATGGTGGCAGTACCCCAGAGAAAAACCCCAACATGGCACCTAATGACCTTCTTTCTCTTTTTTTTTCTTTCACTGGTGCGAAACATTCCCGTGGGCGCCAATGTTCAAACCCTGCTGGTAGGAAGCCTTAGCCCCAATAAGAATTAACTTCTTGGGCTCCGGAACTGACATATGGAAGAGTGTGCCAATAAACGGACAACCTGTTATCTACCTCAGCCCTGCGACCTCTCCTTAGACTTATATAAACACACAGCCTTTTGTAATAAAGTGGAACCTCTTCAGTGATCTGTGTTGTGTGGTGCAGCATCTTCCAGTCTTACATTTTTGGATATAGTAATCAAACACAAATATTCTACATTCATTGACCTTGCATTTTTTATTGGACAATGATTGCAAATGCACAATTACTATGTGCAGTTGCCCTTCTGAATGTGAATTTTATGAATGTATAAAATGTAGTAGCTAATTTGGAATTGTATTTTAAATTTCAGACATATTGTGAACATTCAATATCAACATAAAATTTATTATTGAGGTTAAACCCTCTATTTTGACCAACATATTTTTAAGAAGACACAATATTTATGGCTGTATTAAACACTATCTTATTATTCCCATTTAGAATTTCTTATCTTCCACTCCTGAGATTTCAACACATTTACTAATTTATATCATTTTTTAGATAATCTCTGCTCAGATATTGATTCTGTCTGTTGTAACAACTGAGTTTCTAACTGCCTTCAGATTGTTTATATATTGGATGATTTGCTAATATCTTCACCTTTCTTTTAAAATAATTATACATCTCTGTGCTTTTGAAGAGCAAGAAAATTTATTGACTGATTTACTAAACAATTATTTAAAAAATACTTTACATATAATAATAAGTTTAAATTCTTGAATATAATTTTTGATCTGAATAAAAACGGAATAAAATATTTCCAAACCAGTTAATATGTGTTGTTTGTTCAAGAAAGCAAGGTAATATTAACAGAAGTATTTACAAATAGATCACATTATCAAAAAGTTTTAACATGTGAAGATTAAGACTAAAATATTTTATAAATAAGATGGAATTTCAATAAAATTTCTGAGTATTTTGTGTAAATAAGTCTGATTTGAGTTTTGGAAGTGATAGTGATAAACATATGCCAGATGAAAATTGGGAAAAGATGTGAAAAAAATATTGAAACTTAAATTGACTCCACATGAATTTAATAATATTTTAAGGATCAGAATAAATATGCTAAGCCAAATTTTTAGTTAAAAATTGAAATTATACAAACATAAACAGAGAAGTTGTTTCCTGATTAAAAATAATGTTAGAATTTATAATTGTATTAAAAATTAAATCATTAAGTGATTAACCCACACATTCTTTATTACAATCACATTATACATAATAAATTGAGTTTAATTATTTCTGTGGTGGTTGCTGTTGGGAATGTCAAGGACAGTGTCTGTACCATATAGGATCTTCAATATGAAAGGGGAAACAAGGAAAGTTTGAAAACTAATTTAAGTACAACATGTTGAGAGAACTATGATTCCCTTGACCTCAGGCCTTCATCTTTGTCATCATCTTTCCACACTTCTATAACACCAATTAGTGAGCTGTCTAGTTAGAGAACTCAGGGGTGCCTGTTTAACTTTTCCTTTTTCTGTCTCACTGTTTTGTAAGATCTTTCTACCAGCAAATTGTGCAAGCTTTCCCTCTCTGCTGAGAGATAGCTGAAACTTATAGGGCTAGGGTAGGCCTGTGATTGTTCTGCTATACTCTTAGCAGGAATGGATACACTATTTTAATTCAGAGTTTGGAAGAGGGAAAGAGGAAAGGTTATCAGGGAGTCAATTGACATACCAGATTTGGCACCTTGATGAAAAAATCTTACATTTTATTCTCAATCTGTCTTCTGTGTAATTATCTCAATTGATTTGACTTCAATGACCAGAGAATGCATATGGATAAGATTCATCCTTAAAGCAGGGATAAATAAAGACCAACAAAGCTTGTCTTTCAGATACTGAGAAAACAAATAGTCCTTTGTATTTCTTTAGTCACATAATATATAATTCAATTTACCTTTCTCATATTCTCCTTGCCTGTTTTAGGAGCAGTTTCATTGTCTTTACTGAATGAGTTTATTTTTCTGTAAGAATTGTCTTTGAAATATGCTACTAGAAAAGTTCCTTTCAGAAAAAAAATGATGAGTTTCTTGAGAATTAGGTGAAATTTACTTGCAAACCCATTTTATCACAGTGTTTTCTTTGGAAAACAAAACAATTAACAATTGCTTCACAACTTTGATTCATTAATTTATTGGTTTACAGGAATATTTAGGCTGTTTCTGTTTGAGCCAAGTTTAACAAGTTATTTTTAAGAAATGTGTTAATTTCTAATTTATTGGTATTATTTTACAGTAATTTCATTTTTAGAATCTTCTCTTTATATTTAGCTCTTCCTAGCTTACCCTTCTTAATATTATGTATATCTGCCCTCTCTCTTCCTTTTGTCCATGCTTATCATATACATCTTTCTTTTTTTATCTTTCCAAGAACAAATTTATCTATGTTGATCTTTTCTGATATGTTTTGTTTCCCCAATTCACTGATTTCAGATTTTATTTTTATTATCACCTTCTTTACACATTCTTTGGGTTTATTTTATTTCATTTTATGTTCTTAAGTTGAACACATACTTAAATTTTTAACTCAATGTGTTTCTCAAATTACTCTTTTAGAAACAATAAATGCTGCTGCTATCATTTCATCACAATTCATATACATGAGCTTAAGACAATTGTTTACTCAGTGATCTAAATAAAATTACAGTCAAATGTCTCACATATTGGGTTTGGTCAGTAACATGACCAACTAATATTTGTTCTAAACAGAGGCTGCCTAAAGAGACAAGTGATTAAGAAATGAACTCAATGTAAGGGATAAATATTAGGGTCTAAATAAGGAAATGATAATGGTAAATCAAGAAATATACACAGCTATTTCTTGGCTCAAATTTGGAAGCATATAGTCATCCCAGATAAGTCAACATTTGAATAAGACATCATAGATTGATAATTTTTGTTTCAGAAATTCTGAAAGATGTGAAAATGTGGGGTGTGAGGAGTTTCAATAATTTAATCTAAATTTATTGATAAACATAACTAGACTATAATGGAGGAATATAAAAAGAGGTACAGGTTTCCAATACTGTGCACATAGTATTGATGGAACAAAGAAAATGTGCACATAAGAAGGATTTTTGGAGAGGGAGAAGGAAAGATTGATTTGAGGCCCTAAATAAGTTCATGGTAAATGGGTGGTGATGACATACAATCATAAGAATTTCAGATTTTATTATAAAAATTATGAGATTAGCTTGAGATGTTGAAATTAATGTGCCGGGATATTTAATTGATGATGGGTGTCATAAAATTATCAGAGAAGAGAGTTTTATAAAATAGGGACAAGTTGCGGCCCTCAACAGGGTCGAGAAGAGGTGGTAGAGTTTGAGACTGGTGAGGATCACATCACACATATAACACAGAGGATCAGGAAAGGATGACAAGTGATAGGATGTCAGTCTAAGTCCTCATCAGGCTCTCCAGCTCCAGTGCATTCTTGTTTTGGCTGGCTGAATCCCTGTTCATCAGCTCTATTATTTATACTAAATTTGGGGGCTTTTTGACCCTCCCTCGCAATCCTTACCAGCTACCAATGGATTTCTCCATGACAACATTTACCCTGGGGTCAGAAACATCTGGTCTGGTGGTCTCCACGCTGATTTTCTTGCCTTTCCCTCTTATCAGGAGAAGGCAGCCTGCCAGGGGCTTCACTCTGTTTATCAGCGTGAGGGGAAGTAACTTGTTTGAGGCCATACTGGAGAGCTCTGTGGGTGTGCCTGGTGAGACTCGGGTTTCAAAATAGAGTATTTAAAATGGAGTCCCTTAGACTCAGGCCTAAGGCCATCCTCACAATTAGAGACAGCATCTCACTGAGTTGCTTAGTGCCTCACTAAATTGCTGAGGCTGTCTTTGAACTCATGATCCTCCTGCCTCCACCTCTGCAGCCCCTAGGATTACAGGCCTGCATCATGGCACCAGGTCATAGGTCATAGGTCTTGGATTTCTATTTATGCTTAACAACAATTGCAGCAATTTCCTTAAATGTTTGTCTGTGTTTGTGTGTGTGTGCGCACGTGCGCACTTGCACTTGCCTGGGCCTGTGTGTTCAGGGTTTGGCATAGTTTAGTGCTGGAGATCCAGGCAGACAGTGTTAGGACTGAATTTCCCTACAGAGATTTCACAGGCTATTGAGAAAATCATTTCACCTCTAAACATTCTTGCATTTTCTCATACATGAGCTTTTAGAAGATATCATATATATAAACCACAATATTTTCTGAAAGTTAATTTTTATTATTAAATGCTTTCACATGTGTTTCATTTTTTTACATGTGAAAAATATCTGTATGTTAATTTTGCAAGATTAAAACAGTTAGCAAGTTTCTTTTTAAACTATATTTTTGGTCAGATCCTTATTTTCCTTGGGCATTGCACATTGCTGAAAGGCATATTAAACCCACAACCGAGAATGTTAAGATTTATACAGATTGTGAGAGAATTGCCCACCATCATCATAGAAGAAACAAGTCTAGTTGAAGTTTTGACACTATGCTTTTAAATATCAGTTGAGATAAAATTATGAATAAATTCAATTTATTTAGGAAGTAACTCAGCCTAGTTTATTTCCAAAGCAATTTGAGATGTATAATCATTGCATCTGATTTAGAAACTTGGAAAGATTTAGCCATTACAGAAGACTAGATAAATCAGTTGGCCTGTTAACAGAGGCTTTGGGCAGGAAAATCTGTTTAGAAGTAATTGGTGAAGGCAATTTCTTCATAGTGACCTTTGCCATGTCTTTAGTTTATGAAATTGGGATTCACAAATTGGTGATATGAAAGGTAAATAAGCAATCACATGCAAAGTGACAAAAGTTATTCACAGAATAAAAAAGTGGTTCTTGCATAAAAAGCTTCTGATATTCTGCAGCCGAGAGGTTGAAAACCAAAACTATTGTAGACAGTTGTCAGAATCTATAATACAGATTAAAATCAGTTTGTATTTATATTTTATTTTATATTTCAAACTTTTAGCAGAAGTACAAATATCAAAAACAGAAGAATAAAGAATACGAACAGTACTGAAAAAAATATTGGTAGGTAACTAAGATATGTTAAATATAAATGGAATTAGATTTGGGTGTACCTATCCACGATATTCTAAAACATTTTCTCATGTGGGCCTGATGCATGACAGATCTTCATCAAGGAGCACAGGGCAATTAATTCAACATTGTTATGCAATTGAATTAAATGGATATTAAACAAACCTTAAATCTGCCTAAATGAAGTTGAGTAAACTAGCTTTTTTCAAGAAATAATAGTTATACTTTTTAAAATTTTTTGGTATAGTTTCACTATAAATGCATATAGGTAATACAACATGTTTTAAAAACTTTGAATATTCTTAAATATATTTATTCACAGAGATGACATAGATATTCCCTGAAAATTGAAAATATGCCAAAGAAATTGTATCAATTTAGCATTTTGTTTTTGCCCTTTGCCTGGCATCTTCCTTCTCATTCCAAGACTAATTTTTATCTATTATAGTACACCATACCATGAAACTATAGATACACATTTTTAAGAATGAGATTATAGAGAGGGTTTTCCTTATAGGGAGCTTAATTCTTCAATACAAATATTCTATAATACATTTGAGAGAAATAAACTACAACATGCCTTCTTTACCCCTAAGAGGAAAAATATAGGACTATTACCTACGTTGCTGCACTGTCTGAGATATCAGAACAATGTCTTAGTAATAGTCACCTACCTGACTATGATGCTGCCACTGCACAGAGTGAGAGCAATGTCTTTTGCAAAGGATTATCCTATAATTTCTTTCTGAAAAGCACCAGCTATTTTTTTCTTATGCCAAATCTAAAATATAACAGGTCTATCAGAAACTAAATTGCCACATAAAGAAAAACATTTACATTTGAAATCTCCATCAAACTTTTAAAAAGTTGTTGAAATTTAGGAAACTCTGAAACCTATAACTAACAGCAGGAGTAGAACCAATGAGAATTAATACATCAATGGTCACCTAATTCAGACATATTTCTAAGGGCCATACTTGCGTCCGACTCTTCAAACAAATTATTTCAGGTATAGGAAGAATCTTTTTCCACTCTGGTAGGATAAATGATATATTACCTCACACTCGTAACAAATGTCTTCCTCACTGTGTGGAGTTACAAAATAAAACCTCTACTATTACAGTAAAAGGAAGTTATTTGGCAGGAAAGTAATTTTCAGTTTCCCATTTCATTGTAAATTATACCTGTTGATCTGGAATGTTTCTCCAAGGGAAATGGAAGGAAATATGTAAAATAGCCAGTGACTTTTCAGGGAGGGAAATAATAGTAAAGAGAATGTCATACAATTCACTATTCTGTACTTGAACAATTTTGTTATTGCATGGTTTGTTGTATGATTTTCCTTCCTCCTTTATAATATTCAGAGCCTTTGAAAAGCATAGCCACAGCATGAGAATACATGTTTTTTCACTTTAGTTTAGAAATGGTTCATACTCATCTCCTCAGCTCTTCATACCCATTCAATCTCAAGGAGTTTTAGGAGTCTGGATAAAATCCTATAGGCCTAACTCTACAAATGATATTAGAAAGACTAAAGATAAAAAATATAGAACACAAGGACAATATCGATCAGTATCTCTATTATAGTGTTTTATATTTTCTTTGTAAAATTAAAATTAATAAATATGAGTATTTACATTCAGATCACTTTTGGAGAGAGGTGAAAATAAACATAATCATTACTATAAAAAACAAATGTCACATACTGCTCATTTGGACAGAAATTAATTTTGTTCAAGTTGAGTGCTTGAGATAAGGATATGAGAGTTTGTTTACATGTTTTCTTTTCTTTTTGTTTGTTTTAATTACTGTAGATATTGAAATCTGGTCTCTTGCATTGCGTTTATATGCAAGTCTTTCAGGTATCTGTGCACCTACAAGGAGTTATAAAGAAATCTATAATTTAGAAATATAGAATTCTAATAAATATGTGTGATCAATAGCCGATACATGTGTTATTATAATGTTAAAATCAGTATCATACAATATATATAAATCATATAATAATAACTATAAAATATTCTATTGCAGAATTAGTTGGGAAGTGTTTCCTATAAAGGAACTAGGGAAAACTTTGTGATTGCAAAACCTATTTTTATTCAGTTTAGAATCTTCTTAAATTTTTTAAATTACTAGCATTATACATTGGCACTGGGAATTCTGTTTTTTTGTTTCAATGATACCTTTATAATGTGACAACTTTGCTGGATTTAGTGTTTCTCTGAAATCTTTTCTCTGTATGTTTTTGGTTAGGGATGATCAAAGAGAGGGTATTGTGGGAGATTTGGAAGGTTAACTTGATGAAGGAGTTTTATGGTAGCATACACATATTGTTGCTTTTATGCTGACTCATCTTGTTATTGTGAGGAAAGAGGTAGGCAAGTCCCCCTAGATACTCATTCAGAATCAAAGATATTTGTTCCAAATCTTTTGCTCTGTCTTTTAAGGACGTAGCTTTTGAGGACACCCATAACACCAAGAACAGAGGCAATAAAAACTAACATCAGTTGTAGTTCTTCCTTCTGGGTTCCAGCTTCTGTTCATTCATTTAGGACTATCTTCCCTTCCAAACTGACTGGCCTGGATACTTGAAATTCCATGTTATGGTTTAGAATTTGAAGTCCCCTAAGGGCTCATGTGTTGAAGGCTTGGATCCAGCTGATGGTGCCATTGGAAGTTGGTGGAAACTTTAGGAGGTGACGCCTAGTTGGAAGAGGTGGGTCAGGAGGGTCATGCCTTTGAAGGGTTTGTCTCAGCTATTTCTTCTCTGCTTCCTGACTGCCATAAGTGAGCAGCCTCCTCTGTTACATGCTCCTATGAGCATCAAATTCTGTCTCACTCTGGCTCAAAGCAGTGGAGCCAGGTGACTATGGACTCAAACTTCTGAAACCATGAACCAAAATAAATCTTTCCTCCTTTTAAGTTGTTTTCCTCAACATTTTGTCAGGGCAATAGAATTCAGATCAACATACATGATGAGAAGACAACAAGCTTACTACCCTACTTAACTGGCTCTGACAATTATAGAAGGTCAACAAAGGCTCACCATGGAACGAGTTCTACAAGAGTGTCCTCAGTGTTCCCAGCCTCCTGGTATTTACATCTGAGTGTGGTTCCCTTCCATGTGGTAGCAGGCTTAGTCTATG
The DNA here is from genome assembly GCF_001458135.2 of Marmota marmota marmota. Classification (NCBI taxonomy): domain Eukaryota; kingdom Metazoa; phylum Chordata; class Mammalia; order Rodentia; family Sciuridae; genus Marmota; species Marmota marmota. The sequence continues at coordinate 1,039,246 of NW_025999943.1, read as the reverse complement.
TAACCAAAAGAATATGGAATAAGTGACTTCCAAGATAAGGTTATAAAAAAGCTACGACTTTTGGGCACGCACACGTTCTTTCTCTTCACTGCATAGTTCACAAAGGGAGAGCAAGCTGCTATTTTGTACTTAGCTCTATGGACACTTCACATGTCAAGAAACTGAAGTCTCTAACAGCCATTACTAAGCAACAAAGTGATATCAGCTACCATGAGTGAGCTTGAAAGAACGTACTCACACTTGTGCATTCAGATAGTGGAAGCCCTGCCCCAAAATTTGATTACAAACACAGGAGACAGTCTTTGCCAGAACCACCCAATTAAGTTGTTCCTAACTCACAGAAACTGTGAAAATAAGTATTTGTTGCTTTGAGATGCTAAATGTTAAGGTAATTTCTAATGTAACACCAACTACTTAAAGATCATATATCAAGAATTATCCCCCGCTAATTAATTATTAGAAATAAAACTCACTGAATTGATCCTATAGAATGCTTTCATTTCCTCAGATCACTATGAGGAGGTGACATTTTAGGACCTTAAAATTTCAAGGCCTTAAAAAAGACATCATTCTTTAAGGCCTTGAAATTTTAAGGTCCTAAAATTTTTCTTTAAGGCCTTGAAAATTTTCTTCCTATTTGTATTATCTTTGCCAAATGTGATCTTTTTATGTGCATAACATCTTTTTCTCTGTGTATTGTGACAGTAGATAAAATATTTTACACAACATAAAGTTGAAAGGTCACTTACTCATTGTAAAGTGAGGTGAAAACAGATCATTTATATAGCACAGAAATGGAGCTTATTGTATTGCTTTTGATAATAACACAGCAAATAATCTCTAGTGGTTCCCAAAACATCCATACAACCGTTCTTTCTTCCTGTTTGTAAAAATGGGAAACTCAATAGCATTAGTTTCTGAGTATAAAATAGTTTTGGCAATTATAACTCTTTTTTACTCCTTTGTTTGCTTTTTCTATTGCTAAACTGGGTTATAAAACATGAGATTCTTGCTTGTAATATGTTATTCTTCCATTTCAAGAGTTCAAGTACTGCACATGTCAGCAGTAATGACAATGGTCTCTTCATCTGTCTTCCTAATCACTACATTATACTGGTTGATGCCCATTTTCCAGCTGAACATCTAGACATTGCACTGATGGAATCAGTGACAGGTTTTTTTCATTCCAGCAAAGCTTGGCAGAAGAATTCCTAGCTGCAAACCTATTTAGGTCATTTCTCAATGGCTCTAGAATTCATTCCTAGAAGTGAAATCTAGAATTTGCTATTTAATACTTTCCAATGCACTTACCTGCTTTCTGGTTAAAACTTTTACTGCCCAAATCTCTATTTTAATATCTATGCATTATAATGAACTCAAACTTATGCACCTTCCCTTCCTCTACCTCTTGTTCCACTTCATGTTCCCCATCTCAGGTAATTCCATTTTTTCAGTTGCTTATATATAATTCTTAGAGTCTTCCTTGATTCCTCTTTTGGTCTCATCTTCATGTACAACAAAATATCAAAACTTATTTGCTAATATCACCTTGGAATTTATTCAAAATTCTACTACTCTGCCATCTCTACCATTACCTCAAAGGTCAATGCCAACCTTCCCTCTTTCCTTAACCCTTCTAACTTGTTTCCCTAATTCTAATCATGCCTCCTTACAATTTTTGTTCATTGTTTATCCATCTGGTAAATAGAGTGATGCCAAAGTATCAGTTTTGTTGCAAAACCTTACATAAAATAACCACAGAATCAGCCAGGCTTCATTCCCTAGTCAATCTATCAAGCTTTATTTTCCTTTATAACACTTATCACTTTATAGGAGATAATTATTTAGCATTGAGCTAAAGGATCTGTAACCAATTTTTTTTCCTGCTCCCACCCACTAAGATATAAGCCAAATAACATAAATAACATTTTCTGTGTATTTACCACTGGATCTCCAGCATCTATGACAACAGCTGATACATAATAAGCTTCTCAATAAATATCTGTTAAATAAATGAATTGCAGCCATCCACTAAATCTAACGGATCCCCCATCGAGAATGAAGTACATGGTGTTTTTCATCTTTACAATATCTCCAGTGGTCCAACTCTCCACTAACTCCCCTACTCATTGCAATCTTGTTCACTTGACCTCACTTCTTGACTTTGAACAAACAATAGTTACCTTAGGACCTTTGTGATTGTAGTTACTTCTCTAAAAAACATTCATATACCTTCCTCAGTTCTTAGTTTTTTAAAATATTTTTGATGGAATACATCTATTTAATACACTTTTTATCCCTAAGAAGCAATCATAGTAAACACATTCTGATTTTAGATACACATTTTAATTGGAAACATATGGAATAGGGCATATTATTCCCATCATATGTAAGCATATAGAACTCTTCAGATAGGCTTGCAATGGGTGTCTAGGGCAATACTCTCTGCAAAAATGCAGACAATATATCAAATGGATTTTTAGCTTTGTGAAATGCCAAAGGAAGAGCTGAGCCATTTGATAATTGCCAGAACCTTTCTCTGAAAGCTCACCAGGACTATGAGTCATTGTTTAGGTGACAAGATGTCAGGATATGACAAGACATTCCAGTTATATAACATGACAAGGAGCTTAACCCAGTTCTAATACTGAAAAATACAAGGCAAAGTAAAAATAAAAATGAAATAGGTCTTTCTCCGTTTCTTTGATGAAAAGATATCAAAGGACTTTTTAAAGTACTTCTATTTTCAAAATGCACAAACTCAGAACCAGAGCCAAAGAGTAGGAGCCTTTATAAATGGAGACTCAAATGTTCCTTTAGTAGTTTATACAGCAATCTTAAAACAAGCCTGGCAAAAGAACACAGCTCTGTCAGAATTCCATATAAACCATGAGGAAACTGTTTTTATTAAAAACAGAAGATTTCTTGTTGAATAAGAATTAAAATGTTTAGTAATGTTGAATTTTTATAGACTTACTTTATTTCTTTGGTTTCATTTGAAACTGTATAATTATGTGAGAGAAATATTTAATAGAATAATTTTCATATTCATTGAACTATATAGATTTAAAATGATAATACTTTCAAACTATAAACCTTATGAAATACTGTAACTGAAGAGGGATAGGCTTATTACTGAAATCAACTGAATGATTTGTAAAAATAGATAACAAATAAATTAACTCAAGTTGCAAATAAGGAATAATTTTCAGTATCAACATTTGCTCTGTGAATGAGTGATATGCAAAGCATCTTAAGTCATTATTTTGCAGTAATTATGAATTGAAAGGTATTTTCTGACCATAAAGTAGACACTTCTATTACAACTATCACAACTATCTTTATAAGTGAAGGAACTTGTATAGAAGTTTGTGATTAAAGTTATAGTTCAATTATGCAATATTTCTAAACTAAATTATATTATTTGTAAAACTGGCTAGCAATCAGAATCACTTAAAAATAAATCAAACAACCAACCAATATCTGATTGAAAGACACTACTTTTACACACTTATTTTCTAATTAATTTTTTAAAATATTTTTAGTCACTATTTTATTTTTATTTTTTTAAAGAGAGAGAAAGAGAGAGAGAGAATTTTTTATTATTTATTTTTCAGTTTTCGGTGGACACAACATCTTTATTTTATTTTATTTTTTATGTGATGCTGAGGATGGAACCCAGCACCCCCATGCATGCCAGGCGAGCGCGTTACCGCTTGAGCCACATCCCCAGCCCTCTAATTAATTTTCATAAACATAAATATGGAACTAATTTATTTAGGTATAAGAAACACAAAATCGATTGTTTCAAAGCAAAATGCAGGGAACTAAGGTAATTTGGTGACAAGTAAATCAAATTTATTGTATACAAGATTATTTTGGCACTTTCTCTTGGCACAGATCTATATTCCTAGGACAACAGAGATGTCTGTGTTAGATTGAATTACAGATACTTTCTGAGAATAATTATGACATTATTCTTACTTTATGAAATTGCATTCAAGGATGGAAAAATAATATTCTAATGCAGGATATATCTTTCATAGGACCTTAGACATTTTCATAATGCTGCCCTGCACTTCCCAGGTAATGTATATAAATTGTGCAGTGAATCTGTGAGGTACAGGAAGAAAAATTCAACTCATTGCAGTCTCTAAAAGCTCAATTGAGAAAAAATATTCATAGATAATTATCAATATTATAAATAATTATTTATTTAATCCATCTATTGCTCTAGTTCCCTAAAATCTATGCTTGGATTCTACCCACTAAACAGAGAATTCCATGTCTATGACATTGTTCTCAGGAATTGACCTTTCTTCTGACATTGTTCTCAGGAATTGATCTTTGGGGTAATTAAACCCTCATAATATTTTGAGAGATATTATAAAAAATGTCAACAAGAAACTCCTTCACTCCATTTTATTCTTACATTTTATTTAAAGGATAGCAATTAATCAATATGGTAGTAAATGTAAATGGCTAGACAATATACTGAAGTCATTATATATAAGTAATATAAGGGCTGAGATTAAATTTTTAAATTTTAAAGTCAATAAGATCTGAGTATTAGTCATGGTTCATTTACCTCATAGATGTGTGACATTTGGCAAATTAGTCTTATTTTAGTTTCCCCATCTTTATAAGAATATAATAAAACATCACATGCAAACAACTTGGCACATTTCACTCTCTAAATAAAAAAATTCATTTAATGCTAAAATTATTATCATTATTATTATAATTACTAAAACTTGTTTTTAGAGAATCTATAGAGAAAGAATACCTTCAATTTTAATTAAGAAATGCTTCTATCACACCTCCTTCACACTGATTGTATTACATCATAATTTCTTGAAAGTTTTAGAATTGGTTTTATTTCTATCATTTCTTTACTGTTAAAATGATAGGTCACTAAACCTCTTGAAAATATTTTTAAACATATGGTTCTTCTTTATTCTTTTTTGGATATTTTTTCACTTTAATTTAAATTTATTTTAATTAAATGTAGTCTATTCCTATTCTATAAAGCTCCTGTGTCATGAAAGATCATGAAGAAAATCAGAATCCATTCTATGTAATCAGGTAAACAATACTCAGTGTAGTACTTGGGATTTAAAAAGACTTGAAAAGAGCAGGAGTGTAGTGAGGAGAGCTTCCAGTGAGGGTAATGAATTTGACAATGAAGACTGCAAACTGAATCAATGAAGTGTGTTTCTCCTGAGCTAGTTACAAACACCAACTTCTTAGACTGTGTTGGTGAAGTAAGTAGTTCTTAGGAAATGGGTACACATTCTCTGCATAAGCTTAAAGCTGCAACTGCCTCTTAAGAACAGTGGGTTTTTTGGGGGCTGGGGATTTGGCTCAAGCGGTAGCACGCTCGCCTGGCATGCGTGCGGCCCGGGTTCGATCCTTAGCACCACAAACAAACAAAGATGTTGTGTCCGCCAAAAACTGAAAAATAAATATTGAAATTCATTCTCTCTCTCTCTCTCTCTTAAAAAAAAAAAAAAAAAAAAAAAAAAAAAAAGAACAATGGGTTTTCTTTCACTTTTAGTGTGAAATCCCATGTGAGTACCTATTATTTGCAAAGTCTAATTATGGACAATATACAGGGGAAAAGTTTCCAGGAAAGACTTTAAAAAAAGATATTGGTGTCACACTGACAACAGATAAGGAAATGTGTCACCTTCAATATTTTCATACCCATTCATTCATGTGAAAATAACCTAGAGTATCTAGTCCATGCTTGGCAAATACTCTGATAATGCCTTTCTGTACATATGGAGTTTTAAGAAAGACCATAATTGTGCTAGATATTATAAGCACATTGAGAAGTTTAGAGTTTTGGATAAGAAGTTCACAGATGTGCATACCCTAAGGTAAAGCAGAGGAGTTGAAGAAATGATCATGTTGGACTTCTCTGATCATGGTATTATTATACTGAGAATTGAAGGATTACCAGCTGAAACACCATTTATTATTTGCCTAGAAGTTTGCATCCTTTATTTCATCATTCTCACAAAAATCCTTTGAAGAAGTTATGAGTATCTTCATCTGACAGATAAAGATATTTGCCTTAAGTCATATAACAGTAAAAAGCAGAATGAGCATATGGTTGAAAATTTTACTGTTTCAGTGTTCCATGATTTCCTCCATTCTACACTGACTCTGACATCACTTAGAGTTACATTAATGAACGAATGTATTTTATAAACAATATATAGACAATTAAATTTTTATTAAAAGTATGCTAGGTATAAATTCTAAACAAAAATAAAATGTAATAATTTATTTAAAATGTAAATGCAGAAAAGACATGTAAAATATAGCAGAGTATAATTTAATCCAATCCATGGTTTTATATAAAAATGGAGAAAAAAAATGAAGGAATGAAAATAGGAAAGAAAGGAAATAAGACAAAGAAAGGTGGACAGAGAGGAAGGAAGGGAGGGAGAATGGAGGAAAAATACTTTTTTCTGTTTTCTCAATATATTCAGTAAAGATAATCCATGACAACTATACCTGTTTTTATGCCAGGAGGTGGTAATTGAAATCTAAATGATTCGTGATAAATGCTCGCAAAGCCCCAAAAGAGATGCAAACCTATAGTCAATAATAGCAGGTGTTTCATGCAAGAATGTACCAATGCCAAATAATCACATTGTCTCCAGTGTCCTTCTGTCTTCCTTTCTTTTATGGTATATACCATTTTATCCCCTTGTCACTTAATTACTCGTTTTGAAGCTTTCAATTAGTCTTTCAGTAACTTTTACTTCCATGCTAGAGCCCTATTATCCTCTGCCTATTTATAACCCATTAATTACTCTTTTAAGAGTATCTAATAAAATCTATAAGAAATGTGTTATGAATAAATAACAACAAGTCTTAAAGCATTCCACCTTCTTTATTTATTTATATATGAAATAAGTCTCGTGTTATATCACAATGGTGGTGAACTAGCAAGCAATGCCAGTTGAAGAGCAGTATTTATGCACCTGGAAAATTTGTAGTACAGAAGTTCAATTTCCATCCCACTCCATCTCCTTCAAAAAATTGTTGACCCATGTCAGTCAGACCCTATGAATTCTACAATTTTGACTTCAATTTTCTAATATGTTAATGTTCAGAAGCTTCATTTCTGGAAATATTTAGCACTGCAAACATTTTAAGTAAAAATAGATTAAATAAAATACAAACTCCTCATGTTATATAACATTGGGAGTGATAATAATAGGAAAGCTTTTTAAAAATAAAGCAATTTGATAAATATAAGGTAAAATAGCTGAGAATCTATAATATTGAAACAAGCTAAATAGGGAATGAGAATTAATAGCACCCAGCATCCAATCAAACTAACAAACAAAAATCAAAAAAACAGAGGCCCACCCAGAAATTTTTAATGGAGGGAGTATAATGGAAAAATCCTATCACTGCAGTGGCAAAAAAAGAGAGAAAAGGGCAAAGATAGTGATATGTAGAAATTTGCAACAGTGTAAGGAGCTGTACCCACAGGACTACAGGTTGCAAAAGAGAAGTGGCTGTTACCGGAAATCAATTGCTAAACTGCCTGGTGGATTCTGGAGTTAAGCAGAGCTTCTCAGAGAGGAAACACAGTTGCTGCCAGAAAAGTGGGGAGGGAGACAGTGCCTTGGCTTCCCTTCACCTCTGTCCTCCAGTGTCCTGCCAGAGCCTCCCTATAGTGGAATTTAACTGAAAGTTCTTTCACAAGGGAACCAGGAAACACAGTTTCCAAAGGTCAGCCCTTAAAACGCAGAACTGAGCTGGGGGAAGTAAGGTCTCAGAGCAAAACTGACGGGCAAATCTTTATTTTTTTTTAAGAAAAGGTTACTTTCTTTTCATTTACTGAAGTCTTTGAGGACAATGAGTTACTCTTTCTGTTAAGGATATTATAAATAGAGATAATACTTGGTCTTAAATGAATTTTTTCCTTTTATAATGAAAAAAATCTGTCAGGTTGATGAATTTATTTGCTATTAGTGACCATGTACTCAGAAGGTACCAGATAGCGGTCCACACTTTTCACCTGCTTAACACTGAGAAGCCTTCAACTGAATTTAGAATAAAATGGATTGCTGATACCTTTCTCTACTAAGATCTACATGGTTCCTACCAAATCTTATGACATATCATACCTTTTTACTCTCCCTTCAGCTGCTAGATGCCTCACTCTAAAACATTTTGAACTACTACATCAGGTGTATTGAAACCTGCTGATCATTCTACCTGGTTTACTCTCTCCCCATACATGCTGTGGCTGGCTTAGCACTGACTGCATACCTGCAGAGCAGGGTCTGTATTCCACTCTAGCATTATTCTCATTATTTTTTAATCAGAACAAATCTTTTTCTAAATAACACAGTCCAATCCCTGATATTTTCTTGTTTAGTTATTTGGTTTGTTTTTTTCTACAAGACTCGACAATGTCCCCAAACACTGGTTTATTAATTCATAGTACCCAGAAAATATGTGGCACTTAAGGACTTTCTCCCACCTACTTCCGTAGCAGTGGGAATGGGGTTCCCCTCAGTGGAATGAGCTGGCTGAGAAATAAAAGCTAAGAGAAATAAAATGGAGAAAAAAACACAGAACATAGAAAGTAGTTTCGAAAGCGGGGCAGGACGGGCAAGTTGATCAGATGGATGGAGCTTCTTCTGGTCAAAGATGGAGCCCATGCCTGCTTTATTTATATCAAGAAACATCAAAGGCCTTCCATAGAATGTTTTTAACCAAAATAGTATAAACGTGGGCTGTTCAGTTCCTAATGGGATACAACCACCTCTTTAGTACTGTAAGGAGTCTTTCTAGCACAGTGGAGGGAAAGGTCATATGCATTGGGTGTTCTATTGCTGTGGGAGAGCCATGGTAAGTTCCCAATACCAGGCCTATCCCTCCCTGGCTTCCATGCGGAGAGAAGATCCTCATGTATTTCACAGATGGCTTTCTGCACATTCCATATGTATTTACTAAGTTAATAGATAAATTAATGAATTTAATGAATAAATTCAATATCTTATTGCTAGACTTTAAGCTCCTACTTTATTTCTCATATCTGATTCAAATTTTCCTGCAATTTTAACAAGCATGTTGCCTTCCCTAAGACAAAATAAGTTTTAAATTGATTCTATACTTACCAAACCACTATCCAAACACATTTAATTTGTTCTCCTAGTTATTCTTCCCATAGTCCATTACTCAGATCTTTCTTTCTTCTTTTGCTTCTGAAATTGATATGATCAACAGATTCTCCATAACTTTTCCAAATTTTTCATAAAATTTCTATGGGTATTTTTATAAAATTGGTAAATTAAGTTCAGGTAATTATAAAAATTTTTAAATCTTATAAAAGTGTATTAAACTTAGTAAGATTTTCAAAAACATTTTTCTCCAAAACTGGATTATTTAGGTGTTTGCTCAACCATCTATCAGTTGGTATTTGGTCTTCCCTTTGGACTTTCATCTAGCTCTTTTAAATTTATTTGACAAGGAATTTCAGGTAAAGAATGTTAAAGGAAAAACATTATGCAAATTAAATTTACCTGAGTTTCAGAAAATAGTGATTAGCAAATTGGCCAACACTCAGAACCAAAAAAGGCTCAGAGAACTCCATTCAGCAGCATGAGCAATAAGCTTTTTTAGGCCAAACAGTGAAACACAATAGAAAAATCTCATCTCAAGTATCTTTTGCTGAATGCAAAATGCTTGGCTACAACTTACTCTCTGCTTTACTTGGACATGGTGTGGTGTGTTATTTACCTTATTTGGACATGGGTTGATTAATAGGTTGCCTGTGATTGGTTGAAGTTTGGCTCTTTGTAATTGGCTGAAATCAATCTATTTGTTATGAAGTATATTCCTAAATTAGGCTATGTTTTATTTAAGTTAGGTGACAACTTATTGCATAGAAATTCAAAATATGGCTACAGATTCAGGCTTGACCTTCTGATTGTTTAACAAAAAGAATGAATGTTAGGATAAAAGCAAAACTAAATTAAAAAAAAAAAAAACTTTGAGTCCTTTCCCCTAACATTGATTATCCATTACCCAATGATCTGGTATATTTTTATTTCTTAATATTTATGTAAATATAGTGGTTTAATGATAGTCTAAGTTGATAAAAGATTTGCTATTCACAAATATAAAATGAGAAAATAGACATAGAATCAATGCAGTCCTAAGGAAAATAAGTCTATGAAGAATCAATGAACTGAATATCTTTTCTCTATAAGTTGGCCACCAAATGTTCAGTTTGCATACTGAAAATATAAAATGAATCCTAAGCCTATTATTTTAATTTTTTTGTGATATGTATCTTTAACTTCTACTTATTGGAAAAATAAATCTCGTGTGTATTGAGTAACTGTAGCTGGTTGTTTTCTTGCCTCTTTCCACAGTCTAGTAGCTAATTCTGTATTTGGGTCTTAGTTCTTTTACATTCTCATCTCTGTGAAACTTTCATTCTACTATCTTCATAATAACTTTGGCTCAGTTCCCATTCTTCTCTTTAGTTCTGGCTTGTGTCTTGCTTGCCTCCTGGCTCTAAGCCCTGTTCCCACCATCTCTCCCTTTCCAACTTCAGCTTCTTTAGTAATTCTCACTACACCCCATCCCACCTCTAGTTCCAAATTTACATTCTCTTCTGGCAGAAATACACATTTTCCTACCCAATCTCAATCATCTCATACATAGAGCCATTTAAATATCAGAAATTAATCTCTAATTTTTCAACTCCACAAAGATTAAATTTTCCAAGTTATTTTTATTACTGGAACAATTCTTAGTATCACTTTAATTTCCAAATGTGCAGTTCATTGGACCACACACCCCATAACCTCAGACACTAAGTTCTATATTTTCATATTACCCCCTCCCCCCAAAAAATCTCCATTCTTTTGTTGGCTTAGAATTTTTAAATTACATTAATCACTAAACTCTAAATCATCTCAGTTATAATGCTTTACCATAATTGTAAATCAAAACTGAATTATTCTCCGTATATATCTATTCCAAATAGTAGCTTACTTCTTTCTATTTTCAAGTTTCCAAATTCTAATGATACATTTCCTATTCCTACAAATTCCATTCTTCTTCCCATAGGCATTCTCTGGAACCTGGTAACATCTTTCCTTTTATTTCCATAATTTTATTATTTTTGCACACTCCATTAAAAATGTCACTCATATACTTTTTCTGACTCCACAAAGAATTGTGATTTCTTTTCTTGCTCATTCTCTTCTGTGGCTTTCACTCATATTCTCTGACTCAGAGGGCTCAGACCCCTAAACTATTCTTCATATGCTTAATATCTACAAACCTTAAAAATTACATATATTATGTGAATTCTCGAAGGAAAAAAATATTTATAACTCTGTGTTAGGGAGTTCATGTTATGCTGAGTTCTCTAAAGTGTGTGGCAAATTTAGGCATCCATCTTGCCTGGGTAGGATGATCTGGGATGAAGTTGTCTTCAATAAAGGAAAAGAATAGAAGTTCAGTGGATTTGATAAAGGGGAATAAAAGGAAGGGAGGAGAGACAGGAGTAGGAAAGACAGTGGAGTGAATCAGATATAACTTTCTTATGTTCATATATGAAAACACCACTAGTGAAACTACGCATCACATACAACCACAAGACTGGGATCTTAATTAGAATAAGTTATACACCATGTATGTATAATATGTAAAAATACACTCTACTGCCATGTTTATCTAAAAAGCAGACAAAAGGAACAAGTGGAAAATTCTCCTTGAGGACAGACTCAGGCTGCAGAGGCATGTATGGACCTACACAGGGCACTAAATGTACTGTGCCACATGGTACAGTGGTGGAACCACACTAAATTGACAACTTTTATTGCATTTCCAGAAGGTCCCAGTTGGTCTTGGCCTCAGTATCCTAAAGAGTAACTTTCCCATTGAAGCATAATATCTTGATTTTCCTTGGCTCTCTCATTTCTCCACACCTTTCCAACAACTTCTTAATTTCAACAAAAACCATGTATACTCAAATGCCTGTGATAGGATGTGTTTTAAACTCCCAGAGTAAGACTACCATATCTTTCCCGTCATTGTCCCATTATGCTGTGGCATAATTCTGCATTGTTACTCAAGCAACTATTGAAAGATTGGATTAAATTCTGAATAAAAGTCTGGTGGATTAAATGAATTCAGAAAGGTATACCATAAATCAAATGCATTTCTATACATAAGTGATGAATCCTCTGAAAGAGAAATTAGGAAAACTACCCCATTCACAATAGTCTCAATAAATAAATAAAATACTTGGAAATCAGTTTAACAAAAGAGGTGAAAGACCTCTATAATGAAAACTACAGAAGATTAAAGAAAGACATTGAAGAACACCTTATAAGATGGAAAGATCTCCCATGCTCTTAGATAGACAAAATTAATATTGTCAAAATAGCCATCCTACCCAAAGCACCGTACAGATTCAATGTGATTCCAATTAAAATCCCCACATCATTCATTACAGAAATAGAAAAAACAATCATTAAATTCATTTGGAAAAATAATAGACCCAGTATAATCAAAGCAATCCTTAGCTAGAAAAGTAAGCCAGGAGGCATCACAATACTAGACGTCAAACTATACTACAAAGCCATAGTAGCATGATATTGCCACCAAAATAGACATGTGGATCAATGGTAAAGAATAGAAGACACAGAGACAAACTCACATAAATACAGTTATCTCATACTAGACAAAGGTGCCCAAAACATACATTGGAGAAAAGATATTCTCTTCAACAAATGGTGCTGGGTAAACTGGAAATCCATATGCAGCAAAATGAAATTAAACCCCTATCTCTCACCATGCACAAAACTCAACTCAAAGTGGATCAAGGACGTAGGAATTAGTCCAGAGACCCTGTGCCTAATAGAGGAAAATGTAGGCCCATATAGTCATCATGTCAGATTAGGCCCCGATTTCCTTAACAAGACTCCTAAAGCACAAGAAATAAACTCAAGAATTAATAAATGTGATGGCTTCAAACTAAAAAGCTTCTTCTCAGCAAAAGAAACAATCAGTGAAGTAAAGAAAGAGCCTAAATTTTCAGAGTAAATTTTTGTCATATGTATGTCAGGTGGAGCACTAATCTCCAGAATACATAAAAAACTCAAAAAAACTTACACACACACACACACAAAAAAAAAAACTCAATTGATAATTGGGCTAAGGAGGTGAACAGACACTTCTCAGAAGAAGATATACAATCAATTGACAAATATATGAAAAAATGTTCAACATATCTAGTAATTAAAGAAATGCAAATCAAAACTACTCTAAGATTTTATCTCACTCCAGTCAGAATGGCAGCTATTAAGAATATAAAACAACAATAAGTGTTGGCAAGGATGAGGGGGAAAAGGCACACTCATACATTGCTGGTGGAGCTGCAAATTGGTGCACCCAATCTGGAAAGCAGTATGGAGATTCTTTGGAAAACTTGGAATGGAAACACCATTTGACTCAGCTATCCCACTTTTCCTTTTCAGGTTATACCTAAAGGACAAAGTGCTCCTCCAAAATAATGTCTCTGTTATTTCAAATAGAAAAAAAAGGTTCAATATGCATCATCCAGTTATAGAATTATTTATAAAATAAATACTACAGTGACACAGCCACATCAATGTTTATAGCAGCACAATTCACAATAGCTAAATTGTGGAACAAACATAGATGCCCTTTAATAGATGAATTAATAAAGAAACTGTGGTGTATATATACACAATGGAATATCATTCAGCATTAAAAGAGAATAAAATCATGGCATTTGCAGGTAAATGGATGGAGATGGAAAATATCATGCTAAGGGAAATAAACCAATAACAAATAAACAAAGGCCTAATATTATCTCTGATAAGTGGATGCTGATCCACAATGGTGGGGGGTGATGGGGGAAATGGGGAACTGCAATTTGGGCATAGGGGAGGTAAGGGAAGGGAAGGCACATGGAGGCAGGAAAGATGGTGGAACCAGATGAACATCATTGCCTTACATACATGTATGACTACACATAGGTGCAACGCTACATTGTATACAGCCAGAGAAATGAAAAGTTGTGCTGCAATTGTGTACAATGAATCAAAATGCATTCTCCTGTCATATATACCTAAAGAGAATAAACAAATACACATAAAACAATTAAATAAAGTCAGGTGGAGTCAGAGAGTCATAATTTTACTAGTAAGTAAATAAAAAGAAAAAAAATTAAAAATTATTTTCCCTTAGGATTGTGATCCTATGCTAAACTATTACCTTTATCATTCTAAATGGTTTAATCTATTTGTAATCCCATTTAGAGCAACATTTTCATTAAGTAGTCTGTTTTATAAGCAATTAACTCCAGAAATCTCATACTTCAATGAACATTTAGTGCATATATGAAAATCATTAATATTTATTTTTCTCAATAAATGTAAATGGAGCACCTAATATGTCTCAGTCAACATTCTGGGGACCATATTCATATCTATATATTTGACCCTGAAAAAAAAACACATCAAGATGGGTATTATAATTATCCAAATTTCACAGACATAATGAAGCAAAATAATGAATGGCATAGCAAGGGATGACAGCAAAGGGCAGGCTAAGTATCAACTCCCCTATCAGCTTCTATCCACCAGTGTTCATATCCATAACCTATCATTTATAATTTTTCCAATAAAATAAGACTTAAGTTATCAAAAATAAAAGTTATCTCCCTAAAGTTGTTTTTAAAGATACATTAAGCTAACAACAACTGAAAGAGTTCTTAATGGTCTAGTATTTCTCATCAGTGTTTGTAGCAATTGCCTGGCATTTAAGTCCTTAATTGACATTGATAAGTAATTTCATATCTATACATATTTATTTTAATTTCTTTCTTATTACCAGTGGTTTTGAGTTTACAGGGAAGTATCACATTACACAGTACATAGCATTTATCTTTAAACATCTGACTCAATACCTTTGTAGCACCCTCATCTAGACTTGTATTACCTTATCTATCACCTGAATCTCACTCATTTTCAGCCCATCCCTTCCTGCAGTTTCCACCCCTTCTAGGTTACCTTGCCAAAATAGCTTTGATGACTTCTATTCCTGCAATGGAAATCACACAGTAATAATTTTACACAAACCAATGATTCTTCTTAAGAGGTTAATTCATCAACAGATAATAAAAGTGAAAGAACGCAAAACTTCAATAATTGAACTCTCTAATATTGAAACCCTTCTAATATTTTATAATAAAATCCTCTAACATTCAGTTGTAATGAGAAAGGAAAACTCTATATACAATTAAATTGGGTATAAATAGATATATGAATAAGTAAATAAAGCTATAGGGCTGGGGATATATCTCAGTTGGTAGAGTGCTTGCCTCTCATGTATAAGGCCCTAGGTTCGATCTCCAGCACCACAAAAGAAAAAGAGAGAGAAAGAGAGAAAGAGAAAGAGAACCTACCATGGGCTACATAATATGCTTTGCATTTTATAGATGTTATTTTACTTTTTTTAACATCATCTCTTTAAATTGGGCAGTACTACCTCCATCTCAAAGAAAATAAAATTGAAAACTGTATCTGCCTCTTTCCACCCTTCTGCATAGGAATGAATTTACTCACAGAGACACATATAAAATTTGTACATAACTCAATTAGTCAACTTAATCTACACAATCACCTGTGGAACAGCAGGCTTACAAAAACTAGTAGTTTACTTAGTTTCTCTCACTTTCATTCTAGTGCTCTTCCAAAATAATATCCCTGTTATTTCAAATAGAAAAAAAAGTTCAATATGCATCATCCAGTTATAGAATTCTTTATAAAATAATTCTGATAAATTAATATTAGGTAGATGTTCAAGAAAATGACAAAAGAAATAAGTATCTATTAAAAATATTAGCTATAAGAAATTAATTTTATTTAGCTAATAAGCAATAGAAATTTTATTAAATTCTTATTAATTTTGTTACAAATTAATAAGAGGAATTCTTAATGCTTACAATAATTTTAAATTCATTTTGGCAATATGCAATATTTCTAAAGGT
This sequence comes from Marmota marmota marmota, assembly GCF_001458135.2. Taxonomy (NCBI): domain Eukaryota; kingdom Metazoa; phylum Chordata; class Mammalia; order Rodentia; family Sciuridae; genus Marmota; species Marmota marmota. The sequence goes on along the minus strand of NW_025999943.1, from coordinate 1,023,168 downwards.
CTTGATATTTTTATTATTTCTTTTCTGTAATAATACTTGAAAAATAATACATCAGACCATGTAAAGTCCATCTTAAGTTGAATTAGAATTCAGTGTTATTGCTTAGTTACACACAGAAAGACTTAATTCTGTGTAAAATGAGTAAAAAGGCAGTGTAGGGAGGAGAGTTATGTAAGGGGAAAAGCATCAAGTGTCACAACTATATGATGACTACATGTAGATTTGTACTAAAGGACAAAGCTGTCAGAGTACAACAGTGAAGTAGCACAAGCAGGTAGTCTAGAGGTGTTGCTAACAAAAAGAAGAGCAGGCTGGGGGTAATTTGGTTAGTTCAGGGGTAAAGCAGGTGCTTGGCTGCACAGTGCGTGCACACACACGCACAAAGAATAAATGAAAGAAAAGGAAAGAAAGGAAAAGAAAAGCAAAACTCATAGTCAGGTCAATTATTTCCGGGTGGTCTAAAAACACATACAGCGCTGAGTCATATTTGGCTGGGCTTTTGATGTCATGTGGCATTTTCCTTCTCAAGTTCTTCACAGCATGTCTTCTAGATGTTGGTGTGGGAGCCAAGGGATGACTTACAAAAGAGTTTGTACACAGAGTATAGGCAGGTGTTTCTATAGTCTACCTAGATGACTCAAAAACTGGCTTGAATGAATGCAAATGCAAAGATTTTATTTATTTTTATATTATAGAAGGCTTCTAAACTTATCAAAATATGAAATATGTATTTCATTACATATGTATTTCATTAAAATAAACACAAATATATATAGTGAACATGTAACCAAGGGAAAACCTAAATAAACCCTCGACCTTCACTTGCTTTTATTTTAATTTTAAAATCACTAATTTTGGAGGTCATTCAGCTAAATTATATATCATTATTTTCCCACTACCTTTTCTGTAGACGACACCTTGATTGAAGCCCCCTAATGGGTTAAAACTGCTCTCCCTCAAGTCATTCGTTATTCTCTTCCCCTGTTTTATATGTTAAACTGCAAGGTTAGGTATTCATGGAAAAAAAAGAAGAAGGAAAAGGAGAGGGAAAAGGAGAAGACAGAGGGAGAGGGAGAAGATAAGAGCAGAAAATAAAAGAAACTTTCTATTCAAGAATTTCTCTTCAGATTTGCAGAGCTCAGAACAGTTGGTGACTTTCAGATAACAGCAGAATGTGTGTCAGAAAATCAGATCACCGTGAAATTTATGACCACCTGGGTGCCCTGCTCACCTGCCCAAGACTAAACCATCTCCCCCTGACAATTCCCTATATAAGCTTTGCTTCTGTGACCTCCAGGTAAGATGGATTTTTTCTTTTAAGCATAAAAGTCTCTATATGTCCTAGCGTACTTATCACTGTTGTAACAAAAACCTGGGAAAATCAACATATAAGGAGGAAAGTTCTATTTGAGCTCATGATTTCAGAGATTTATGTCTATGGTCACTCAGGCCCAGGCACTTTTAGGCTTATGGTGAGACAGCATATTATGGCAGAAGGTAATGGTGGAGGAAAGCTGTTCATTTCATGGAATCCAGAAAGAAAAAAAAAAAAAGAGAGCTTCTTTTTATAACAAAGTCCTCTCTTGAAACCCAACAGGATACAGATTATACATGGATTAATAGACTATTGAGGTCAAAGCCCTGGAATAATAAATAAGGTTACACCATTTCCCAAATTTACTCCTTGATTATTTTGTGTTATTCCTAAAATATACTCAGATCTTCTCTTATTTATGCTTAATAATATTTAAGTATTTGAAGCTTGAATCATTTCATTCCTCAACTTCTACCTATCCCTGAGTGTGCCCTCCATATTTTTCTAGTAGTTGTACTTGTTGCATGTTATCACCTTTTCTGCTCTTATGACAAAATATGTAAGGCTGAGTATCAAAGAAAACAGGTTTACTTAACTCACAGTTTTGGAGCCTGCAAGTCCAAGATGATCTCATAAATTAGACCTCTGGTTAGGGAACCCTTGCCTATGTGACATGTGACAGATGGTCTCATTGCTACAAAGAACATGAGTGAGAGAAAGCCAGAGAGATTCAACAGTCAGCCTTATTTTTTTTTGGTAACAATCCACTTCATGTAAACTAACTTACTGAACAAGACCAGCATTAAAACTTCCCAAAGGAGGAGCCCCTTATGGACCTTACTACCTCCTCTACTTCCTACCTTTTAAAAGATCCCTCCGATTCTTATAGTGTCACAGTGGGAAGCAAGTCTCCAGCATATAAACCTTGGGGAGCCATACTACACCACATTTAAAGCATAGCAATTTGATATGTATTTTCACAGTATACAGATTCTCAGTTTCATTTTTGGGGGGTGGTGGTGGTGGATGATTTCCCATTTCACCCATTGGTATTGATCCTAAAGTTTTGTAGGCCCCTTATATTCCAGAGGGCTGATTAGGGATATTTGCATTCAACACTTACACACCTCACATATACACTTAAAAACATACACTCACATATATACCCCTGCACACTCTTATGTAGATGATTCAGACCTCTCAAGGACATACTCCCAATGAACACATTCCCAGATGCACACACATAATACCATTCTCAAAATCACATCTCTTCACATATTATCCACTCAGTCACACATGCTGGTGCAATGAAATAAAAGTAAACTAACCCATGGAGTAATTTAAACCATTAGTGAGCTAACTTAATGAGCCTCTGGACTCCTCATGCTTTTATTATGATAGTTATCAGTATTACATGTTAGCAAGCAAGAACTTAGACTATAAAAATACAATGTTTTTCTCCTGTTAATGTCCAACCTCCCTTTATGGATAGTGTCATAATTTTCTTGGAAATGTTCTGTTTGCAGAACTGAAAAATTAATTTGCTGTGTGCAGCACATGTTGTTTTGAACTTTTCTACACCCCATTTCCTCACAAGATCTATCTTTAGAAAAACATCCCAAAGTACAAGATGGAGCCATAATACAAAAAGAAGTCATATATAGCAATCAATTTGCTTCACGGTAAACTCCATCTATCCCCCCTTTTTACATATTTATTTAGTAGTGAATATTCCATAGTAGTGAGATCTGGTGCTGGTGCCATATGCGATGGTGTGGTGATGACAGAGGTAGCATATTCTGATGGTGTCCATGATCTTTAGCAAGCAAACAGGTTGGGTAGAGTACAGCAAATCATCAGAAGAAAAAGCAATAATATGGGTAAAATCCATTGTTGAAGATTTATTTCTGTAAACCAAGAAGAAGGAGAAAGATAAAGTATAAACTGAGTTAACCATTCTTGTGTTTTTAAATAATGTATTTGTTTATCTTGTTCCTGTTGCAATACATTTATATCCTTTCCCAATGGGGAAATAAATTCAGACAATAGTTATTATTATTTTTAGAATACAGCAAATTCCATAAGAATCATTATATGATGATGGAGTAACACAAAATCTGTGATATTCTAAATCACATTCAAGTTGTTGTCTCTTCCACAATGCTTCATGATGTTCCCCAAGCCACAAAACTGATACTTCTAGAGCATCTAAGTGTTGTAAAATCTGTAGCTCTGTAGGATTCTGTGCTTGTATTTGGGATGAAATAGTCTACATGTAACAATTTATTGTGCAGTTTGTAATGAAGTAGCCAAGACAGTAGCAGCAGTTGTAGCAACTGCAGCTGAGACTGTAATAGCAACAATTGTGGCTATTATTTTTTAAATTAATAATTTATGTAATAATTTGAAGTTACTAATAGGAAGTTTGATTAAGAAAACTTTATTAAGCCAATGACATGTAAAATTGATGGGTATCCAACGATGATCTCATTGTTTGAGAATAAATATAGCAGATATATTTAATGTGGTTATATTAAGTATAGAATAGCAAGGAGTTATCCAGTTACTATTTACTACTAACAATATTTTATAGGTCCAAGATATAATGCCAGTATTAGAAATATTATTTGGACTAAAGCTAAAATATGTAGTTTAGGAGTACAAATCATGGTAAATGTTTTTCATTTGTTCCAATTCCAAACCCATTTTAATTTACGGTATTCCAGGTGCTGGTGTCTAAATCTTAGGATAAAAGGGGAGGCCAAACACCAAACATTGGTATGGGGTTGAGCATATGTTAGAAGTACTGTCACAAAGTCTTAATATAGGACCTTCTAGATATTGGTTCCATTTGACAGATCTATTAGAATGAAATGGGAGGGAGTAAGCACAGGTGGTAGCATTTCTCGGCAAATAATCTAAATCAGCTGGTCTCCAATTTTCCAAGGTAAGAATTCGTGTTTTCGTGTTTTATACAGTAAAATTAGGAGATCTGCAGATACTCCAGGATAAATCAGAAATATCTAATTCATATAGTCTACTATGCTGACAAATAGGAATGGCTAAGTGTGAATGATATTACTTATGATTGGTAGAATGACCTGCAAATCCCACAGCTTTAATGAAACTTTGATATTTGATATAATTTATACAAGGTTTATTTTGAGAAATATGATTTATTTAGTATTATTAATAGGTGTTAGGCATAAGGGAAGATTAGGGCTGTATACTTCCCAAGTATGGCTAAGTTTAAGCTAAGCAAAAGTGTTCATCTTATCAAATAAAAATTTTTTTAATGGCATATTAGGATTTAGATTTAATCCTCCAATTTCTTCTGTGTTATTAGAACTCATAGGAAGTTCAGGATGAAGCCAGTCTACTGCAGTGAAGTAAGGAGGATTAAGTATATGAGCCCAATATGCATGTGCTGAGCTAATAGATATTATCAAAAGAAGGAAAAATATTGAAAATTGACTTACTTTGATTTTACTTACCTACTTTGCTAAATTAGAGGTAATTACAGAGATCATGGCCAAGAAAATATTTTTAGTTGTTTTTGCTGCTTGGGTGTTCACTAATACCTTTTTTATAATAATACTTTCATAGAGCTGTAACTTATGATCATATTGATGTTAAAAAATAAATAATTTAAAGGGAATGATGCTTGATTTAATTGTTCTTGTGGTGAATAAGATGAACATATAGTTACTCCATTTTGTTTAAAAATCATGTTTTTAAGAGTTTGGTGAGCATGCTCAACTATAGCTTATCCTTGAAGGGCATAAATAATTCCATATTTAAGGATAATATTTCATTGAGTACATAAATTAGAAAATGCTTTAGAGAAATATAGCCTGGATCATTATCTGTTTTTATCATTTTAGGTGGTCCTAAAATGGCTAAGGCTGGTAGCAAGTATTTTCTTATTGTTTTAAAATTCTCAGAAGTTTGTGCAAAAATAATAGTAGAAGGTATCAATAGTTATATGTATATGTTTAAGTTTTTCAAAGAGACTAAATGGGTTTTAGTTTCAGTATTCTGACAAATCTTTAGCATATCTGCTAAAATCTGAATTCCCCCTTTAAGAGGGGTTAATGCCTTTTTGTAATTCAGGTTATCATTCTCATAAGCAAAAGTAAGTGTAAGCATATTGTCAGCTTTAGAATTTTCTGTTTGTCTTTAAATAGTATTTTGGAGTCAACCAACAAAATCCATCTAGGGTTCAGGGGTTCTTTGATGAAAATGAGATTGAGTGTGCATGAGACATCAATTCATTGAGCCACAGTACTAGAATTTTCTTGACCAATAAGCTGATCAAAAGTAATAGGAATGCCATAGTTTAAATTATTAATGGCCATTCTATTTAATTCATGGTTTCATTCCTGTAACCATTGACTGTATTGAGCAATGGTAAGTATAGTTTCCATTAAGGTTATCCAGTCCCAGGGAATCATTTTTATGCATTAGAAAGTCCATCTATTAAATCTCAAGTAAAATGACTTTGTGTACCATTTTCTTTTATTGAATTGTGTAATTCCTTAAAAGCTGCAAATAGCAGCCTATTGTGTTAAAGATTATGACTATTTGTCCTCAAAACTGGAAAAAAATCATTCCCCTGATTGTTTAGCTTCCTCAATACATCTTGCATAGCTGGGACTTTAGCATTTATGAATCTGTTATCACAGGAAGAAAAGGAATCTGGTATCACAGAAGGAAAAAGAGCAGGAGGGGAGAAAGTTTTCAGAGGAATGTTCTCCCTTTTTTATAGGTTCTTCGTGTTTGGAGGCTTGTGGAGGTATTCTATTTGAAAGGGGACAATTGCAGGGTAACATTTGTAAATTTTGAAAAGCTGAATAGCCAAATGGAATTGACTCCAAGTAATTAAATGCTAAAGAGTAACTGGCCCAATAGACGTTCTAAGATGTTCCATTTGCTCCCATGTTTCTGCATTTAAACTACCAATGTCTGGATACCAAGGACATTGTTCCTTAATAACATTTAAAACCTCTATATCTGATAAAGGGACCAACCCTCCTAATTACTTATTTATTCATTTATTTTTTTTATTAAGCCTCTTAATTGAAAAGCATGCCCTTTAACTTCAGGAGAAACAGAATTTCCCTTATTTGCTCAGCATGGAAAAGAGAAAGCAGACTTAGTAGCAGGCTCAACAGGAAAGACTTTGAGACCTGTTTTTCACTTATCCAAGGGGACATCCAATAAACCCTCTAACCAGGATGTTTCCAAATTAGGTGATGGGATTCTCACAGGGGTCCTTTGCACCAGGATTCCTCATACTTGGCACCAAAGTGCCGGCGCGATGAAATAAAAGGAAAACTAACTCATGGAGTAGTTTAAACCAAGAATGAGCCCAGCTAATGAGAAGCTGGACTCCTCATCATTTTATTATAATCAGCAAACAGCTCTATGTGCCAGAAAGCAGGAACTTAGTCTATAAAAATACAAGATGATTTTCTCCTGTTAATGTCCAATTTCCCTTTTTTGATAGTGTCATAATTTTCTTTGAAATTTTCTGTTTGCATAACCAAGATAATAATCCCCTGTGTGTAGCACGTTTTTTTTTTTTTAACTTTCTTTCACCCTATATCCTCATAAGATCTATCTTAAAAACATCCACATGTACAACAGAGTCACTCATGGGAATCAATTGCTTCACTATGAACTACACACAAAGAGACTCATACATGTACACACTTGTGCATATACACCTATAAGCACTGAAAAACATAAAGAAACCTACCTATACTTCCACACACCCACATGTCCAGTACACACTAAAAAACAGTAAAGGTTTACAATATCTGAATACTTTTCTTGGAGCTATTTTTCTATTACATGGTAGAGATACATGTAATGTGTACGTTGAATAGCACATACATATTTTGAAAATAGTCAATTAATAGGACAGATTAAACCCTTTATAACAACAATAGAAGCATTACTAATTTGCCTTTCCTCCCCTATCCCTTCTCTTGCTATCCTAATCCTAAAATAATGTTGCCATTATCCAGTTGGCAACTGATGAATGATTTACTTATTCTTTTCCCTTTATTGACTTGGATGCATCTTTCCAACTGCTAAACTAATACTTATTTTGCAACACTCAGTCCAACTGTCACTTCTTGGAAGATTTTACTAACTTTTCCAGGTATATTTTGCTGTTTCCTCTGCTATGATCAATGGAACATATTGATTCTTCAAATAATTTTAATTTTGGGTTTCAGTGAATTTTGTATGTTGTTTTGCTATGCTAGACTTTAAACTTTTTTTTTTTTGGCACCATGGATTTGACTAAATGGTACTCGACCACTAAGCCTCACCCCCAGTCCTATTTTGTATTTCATTTAGAGATAGGATCTCACTGAGTTGCTTAGCATCTTGCTTTTGCTGGGCTGGCTTTGAACTTGTGATCTTCCTGCCTCAGTTTCCCAAGCCCTGGGGATTACAGGTATACAACACTGCAACCAGCTAGATTTTAAACATTTTGAGACCAAGTATAATAAGCATTTCTCTTGATTGTCATTGTATAGAAGAATGCTTTTGATAAGTTAAGCAAATGCTTACTAAAATAATGGAACATTGAAATGTTTAGGTTTTATTCCATATATAGACTTATTTTCTTAAAAGTCTGCCCCCTTTTTGACACAGAATATACTGTGTCAAGTATGGCAACAAGGGTTGTTTTGATATTGTGGAAAATAACTTTCAGCCTAAATATGCCTCTTTATATCAAATATGTAATTATAAAATTTCTTTAGGTAGGAGTTATGTTTTTATTGGGGTTTAGATGCTAGTTGTAAAGGAAAAAAGGGGTTGTTCTACATTTGAGGCAAAAGTAAATACTAAAGTATAAAACAAAACATGTAAAAAAATGTGAGTACTCTTTGTTCAGCAAACACCTTTACAATTAAAGTTGATTTCTTTATCACACATCAGACCCAGTCCAAATTTACAATCTGTCTACTTCATGCAGTTTTTAAGTTTTAAATTGTCTTCTGAAAAAGAAATAAATTTATGATCCTAATATTACAGTGATATAGAATATCCAAATAGTGTAGGCAATAAATTCAAAAATGAGGGAAGGTTTCATATTCTTAGTAATGTTTTCCTCTGCATATTTTTGCTGCAGGAACAATAACATCTTTACTCCCTGTGCTCCAGAGATTAATAGTAATTTTTTAGTTATTTTAACCATATTGGTATCTCTAAAATATTTTTTCTGATATAATATTATTCGGTTAAAAAGGATTTCAATGATTTGAATAAAATCTAATGGCAATCTAATTTATAAGATGGTTTTGAATTAGATTACCACATTTACAATTCCCTGCATAACTCTCTGGTCATATGAAAGTTTACTTGCATGTGAGAGCCTTTCAGGGCCTTTAATTCTGTCTTATTTATCTGGCACACATTATTTATATCTTAAAGTGAATACTTTTTGATTTTTTTTTGCCTAATTAAAGTGCTTGGAAAATGGAATCACTTGTTGTAAAGAGCCATCACCTTTCAATCTCTTTTTAAATCCTGTTATGAATAGTATTTGAAATCCTCTCTGTCCTGTAAATACAAGCATTCAAAGCACATTTGTAATTTTCTTTTTCCTCCTGTGAGGCTTAGATTTTTTTCCCCTAATGGAAAACATTCAATTAGTTGACTTACATTCTAACTGAGGCTGAGCCAGGGTAATAATCAGTAACTTACAACATGTTTCTTAAGCAACCCATGCATCAGTTATTTTTATGTAAAACTCATACAGGAATAACTGCCCCTATTTAACTCCACGTCATAACGACATAGCAAAAGTCATTGAATCACACAACCCTCATCTTGTTAGGCTGCCCTTTCTTTATCTTTCTGACTTCATAAAGTATAGAAGAACTATATCTAAGTGTATGATTTTCTGCACAGAATCAAATTCATGGAAAAATCCATGGGGATCAATGGGAAGTTGATTTTAAGAAATTATCTTTGCCATTTAGTGATTTATATACAAATTTAAAATGATACTTTTTTTCTGGAAAAATAAGTAATTTTAGAAAATATAGGATAGATGATAGATTTTGAAGTATTACACAGAAAGTTTGCATCTGAATTCTGCCATTTATGCCATGTAGAATCTGGTTAATATTTGAAAAGTTGCTTCACTTCTTAAATCTCAGTTTCCTCACTTATAAATGTAGATGTTAATTAATACCTAAAAGCATTGTGCTTTTCAGAGTATCTGGAACTTGGAAAACTCACAATTATGGTATAAGCTTTATTTATATAGAATTATATAAAATGTATTCTTTAGAGAAAATATGCTGCATTTGTGAAGTACTGAGTAATTATGTAATATTAATATGGCATATTATTCCTAGTAAAAATATCCTGGATCTTGATAAGAAATAAGGTAGAAAACCTTTGAAATTATGATCCAGAAATTGCATACAGTTTTCTCCTTATTCCTCAGTCACCAGAGTTCAGTCACTTGTCTACACCTATCAACTGGAACCATTGGGAAATTCAGTATTAGCTGGGAAAATAATGTCCAATTGCCCAAGGAGAAAACTTTGACTGGCTATTTACAGTAATTATACTAAGAATATAACTTTATTTTGCCTATTTCATCCCTTTTTATATTTAACCTAGTCATAGTTTGTTCCCTTTTCTTCTCCATTTGCTGAATCAATACACTTCTGTCTTACTTCATGACCATTCTGACCCCAGGTAAATGGCTGTTCTCTTGCTCTTCTAAACTCAGCCCCTGTCATCTTCACTGTTTTCTTATCACACTCAGTGTGAAAGTGCACTGTGGCTCAATGAAGCCCCTTTTCTCCAGGAAGAATTTTCCCTTTTCTTACGAACAGGGTACTCCAGAGAGTCCAAACACCGTATTTTCCTGAGACTCTGTGTTGAATTTATCCTGTAAAATCTTATTCCACATGTAATCATATGCTCCCCAATAGTTTCTGCCACAAAATCTACCTGAAAAAAAGGCAAACAAACAATAACAAAACCCTGCAAAAATACCACTCAGAGTAGCTGGGCACAGTGGCACAATCCTGTAATCCCAGTGGCTCAGGAGACTCAGACAGGAGGATTGCAAGTTCAAAGCCTAGCCTCAGCAAGAAGCGAGGTTCTAAGCAACTCAGTGAGACCCTGTCTCTAAATAAAATACAAAATAGAGGGATGTGGTTCAGCGACTGAATTCCCCTGAGTTCAATTCTTGGTACCAAAGAAAACAACATTCAGAGTAGACAGAGCACAATTTCAGATCTTGTCCTGCATTAGCTTATATTGGAATACAGTTAGTTAAACCACTCAGCTTTGAATCAGTTAGTGTGTTGTTACTTAGAAATGTCACCACAACACTGACCTCCAAACATTTTATGTACATGTATTTATTGTTTATGTGTGTGCATTGCATTTTACTTTTTTTATTTCGTGTGTAAAGGGTTCAGCTTTGTTTCATTTCCTACAGTCCATACTCTATTCATATTTTCTGTGTTTCCTCAATATATTTTCTGCTTCATACCACATTACATTCAGTAGATATTTCTTGGTAGGCTCCTCTGACTTCTATGTTTCTCAGACATGCCTGGATTTTGATGATCTTTACAGTTTTGAATGCATGGTTTTAGAATTACTTATAAAGTATTTTGTCGAATGCCACAGAATATTTTCCATATTTCTATAATTATATCAAAATGAATGTTATGTATAATGAACAAGAACCAATAAAAATTTTAAAAGGCAGAGAAAACTTTTGTTTTTCTTGACAGACTTTTAGTTGACATGGAACTTCTTATCTCTAATTACTGTTGATTATAAATCAACATGTACCTTAAGGTGAAAAGCAATGCAGGACATTGGGTGTCCATCCAATACATGACTTTTCTTCAGAATCTTAGACTTTGTGACCATGTACTCCAGTATTTGTCTCCCTTTCTCTCCTGAGCATTATGAGAGTACTGCCTGCCTAGTATTTGGACATGGCTCTCAAATCACATCAACTTCTCACACATATTTGCTTACTGGAGGACAGATAAGTAGAAGAAAATGGCAAAGATGCACATTATGCTCATCTCAAAGTGATGATTCTCAGTGCTTCAGATGTGCTTCCTTATTGTCTTTAAGGGTTTTTTAGTTTTAGTTTTTGTTTTTTGCTTCGGTAATAGAACCATATTATATAAGAGGATATCCTTCATTTCACACTATTAGTTGTCCTCGATCTGTAAGCATGCTGTTTCTACTATCTGGAACACATTCATAAATTATTCATCTAGTTGGGATATTCTAGGCTACTCAAATGTTATGTCATCACTATAAAATTCATATAAATTATTTAATCTGTATATATCATGTTATGTATCTCATGATGATGTTATATATAACTGACATATATTTATATAACTCAGATTTTATTTGTGTATAATATATTTTTCATATTCATAATTATAATTTTTATATATAATATGCAATCTCACATTCAAGGAATTATTATGAGTATTTGCTGTAATTGTTATATTTATAAAATAAATATAAAGTATACATTTATAATTTTATTTTTACTTATAACATGTTACCTAATATAAGGTATGCTTTAAAACAATGTCTGGGAATACATGGTTTTAGAATAGGGTAGATAGAATAAAAGAATCATGACAATATAAAAGTGAACTTAGAAATAATTTAATTTTAGAAAAAAAATAGTATAATTTTCTGATGAAATTAGATTGAATTCTACAGAAGTCTACTTATCATAAGGGAACATTTTAGGTTCAACAGATTAGGATATTAATAGTCAAAACCACAATCTGTTGCTCATTAAGCATCACACCTGAACAGATACTCAGGCTCACCTGTGGAAAATAAGACCAATTATTCTAAAATTTTCAAGACACCTAAGGAGAAATGACAGCAGGAACTAATCATCTTTTAGAAAATCATTCTAATGAGCATCAGAAGTGTTGTTCTCATCTCTCGTGGCTTGTGAATATTCTATTAATGATATTTAAATATGATCAATATCACAAGTTTTTATACACTATGTTTTGTGCTTTTATATTCCAGTTCCTGGGTGCATAATCATAAGTAAACTTTAATAGGCAAATGTGTAAATTATAGTATGATAAAAAATAGGGATATGGGAAATATGGAGTAGGGGAAGGAGACATTGACTGTTGGGAAATAGAATTTTTAAATAATGTGATGGTAAACAACTCCCTAAGATAGCAACAGTTAGGTAAAGGTCTTTTAAAGGCAGCTAACTGAGCTATGTGGATGTATGAAGAAGGAGCTTTACAGAGAGAAGGAACCTGGGGGAAAATCCAGAAGAAGGTATTTGTTATTCTAAGTACAAGTAAGAAGCTGGGGGAATAGGAAGAGTAGTTGGGTACGTTTTCATGCAAATAACAGAGAAAGGCAGGAAGAGTTTTCCATTGGTGCTTAGAGTATTTCCCCTGGGCCTAATATCCCATTGATAAGTTCTTTTACTTTAAGTGAGAGAAGTAAGCCAGACAACCTATAAAATGGTGTAAAATATATGCCAACTATACATCTGAAAAATAAATAATGTCCACAGGATACAAAGAAATCAGAAAACTTAACAACAAAAAGTGAAGTAATCTAATTTTAAAATGTGAAATGATATGAACAAATACTGATCAAAAGAAGAAAAACAAATTGTTAAAAAACGCATTAGAAATTACTCAATATGATTAGCCATCAGGAAAACGCAAATTAAAACTACAATGAGATGTCATCTTAGCCCAGTTAGAAACGCTATAATCAAAAAATAAAATAAATAATAAGCACTTCCAGGATGGAGAAAAAGCGATTGTTAAATTGAGTTGGTAAGAATGTATATTAGTACAATTAGTAAGAGGACAGCATGGAGGTTCCTCAGAAAACTAAAAATAGATCTACCATATGATACAGCTATCCTACTTCCAGTTTTCTATCCAAAGGAAATGAAATCAACATACCAAATGGATACTTGCATGTGGCACTGTTCACAATAGCCAAGATATGGTATCAATCTAAGTGTCCATCAACAGATGAATAAAGAAAACGTGTTGGATATTTACTATGGGATACTATTTAATTCATAAAAAAGGGGTCCTGTCATTTGCAGCAAAATGGATGAAATTGTAGATCATTATGCTAAGCCTGACACTTAAAGACCAGTACCACATGTGAAAGTTTAAAAATAATAATAATTTATGAATGTAGGACAGTAATTAACAGAGGGTGGGAGGTGATGTGGACAAAGCAGGTTGGATTTGATCAGTGCACACAGCATGAATGTATAAAATAGCAAACCAAACCCCATTAATATTTAGAATGAATTCATGTTAGTCAAATTAATAAAAATATTTAAAATAAAGGCTGGGAATATAGATCAGTGATAGAGCATTTACCTAGCAGTCTCAAAGTCCTGGGTTCGATCCCCAGCACCACCAAATAAAGAAATTAAACACACACACACACACACACAGAACTGGTGGTTGAACTACTGAAGGGTTTTAGCAGAAGTATGACATGAAGTTAATGGCTTATTAGCATTAAAATCAGAATAAAATCATAGAAAAAATAACAATATCAAGAACAATAATCACATGACATTTACAGCAATGCATTTGAAAAATTCTTGTGCCTTGGATTCTTGTTGTGATCCTGGTGATGAGGTAGCACGGGTAAGAACCTGAATGTATCCTTAATGAAAAACAGACAAAATGTTCAAGTAGATCACATGTGCGATATAAGAAGAGTTATAGTTTATTTCGAGTATTTTATTTTATTTTTTGTTTTTAGTTTAAACAATTGAAATAATAGTGTTTGTATTAGACAGCTTTTCTTAAATTTTATTTTTATTTTTTTTATTGCTGTGGCCAAAATACTTTACCAGAACAACTTAGAAGAGGAAAAAAATATTTTGAGCTTACTGTTTTAAAAGTTCAATCCATGGTTGATCTACTCCTTTGCTCTGGGCTCAAAATGAGGGGGAACTTCATGAAAGAAGGTCAGGGTGGAGGAAAGCTATCAACTCATAGTAGTCAGAAAACAGAAGGAGACGGAAAGACAGGAGTTATAGGGACAAGGTATAATTCCCAATCTCCAGATACTGACTTCCTCTAGTCATGTCCCACCTACCAATAGTTATCACTCAGTACAGTCGTCTTTTCAAATAATTAATCCTTCAAATTAATGGATTCAAATTAATTAATCCATTAATTGAGTTACAGCTCTCATGATCTAATTACTTTACATCTGAACAACCCTGCATTGCCTTTTACATCAGCGTACTGGGGGACATCTCATATTCAAACCATAGCATTCCATCCCTAGCCCCTCAAATGCATGCCCGTATTACAATGCAAAATGAATTTAGTCTATTTCCAAGTGTCCCCATAGTCTTAACAGTTTCACAGTGTCCAAAATCCCAAGTCAAAAGTCTCCTCTGATATTTAAGGCAAATTTTTGACTGTGAGACTCTGTAAAGAAGTATGACGTGAAGTAAAGATCAAAAACAGGTTGCTTATATCTGATATACAGTGGCACAGAATAAAAATTCCCATTCCACAGGGAGGAATGGGGCATCGAAAGAAAGAGTATGACCAAAACAAAACTCAAACCCAGCTACGCAAACAAGTCCTGTATCATGTTAAGCATCTGGAAAACATGGCAATAAGATATGATATCCAAAGGGCTTGTACATCTCTGCCCCATGCTGGCTCTGTCTGCAACCAGCATCTCACCCCAGGAGATGACATCAACATCAAGGGCATGTCTTTTGATCCTGTGGGTCTCCACTAAGCTCTGGCTACCTTCTGACAATTTCATGCATCACCCTCCTCAGGGACTTCTGCATGGACTCTTATCCTGCAACACTTTGCCTGGCTTCCCAGGCCTTCCTTTAAAATCTCAGTGGGAGCCTCCATGTTCCCTTAATTTCAGCGCTGTGCACTCCTAGAGAAGAGAACCATGTGGATGATGCCAAGGTTTGATGTCATCTCAAGGCATAACCAGGACTCCTTGTCTTGGGTAGCTGAGCATGATGAAGCAAATTCTAAGAAAACAGTTTTCCAGGTGCCCCTGTGTGGGCAGGATGCCCCTCAAGTTCTCATAAAGGAGTTCCCACTTCTACACCCTTGACTCTGTAATGGAGGCATTTTTCTAATTCCTGAGATACCCTCAAGGCATCATTTCTTTCCTCTCTGGGCAAAGTACTTAGCTTCTTTTAGTCATAGCAATCTCTTCAGAAACCAAAACTTCCTTGGACCCAATATTATATGTGATTTTTCAATGACCAAACTGAAAGTTTTTCAAATCTTGCCTCTCTGTTTTCTACCTATCCCATTTGGTACTAGAGATTCAACCCAGGAGTGCTTTGCCACTGAGTTATATCCCCAGACCTTTAAAAAAAACATTTTTTTGATACATGGTCTCATTAAGTTGCGTAGGCTATTGCTAAATTTCCAAGACTAGCTATGAATTTGTAATTCTCCTGCTTCAGGATCCAGAATCACTGGGATTGCAGGTGTCCACCACCAGGCTTGATCTCCTCTTTGCTTTTTGCTCCCAATTCTCACAGAAAATTGAACTAAAAGCTTCAAGCAATACCCATGCCACCACCTAAATGCTGTGCTGCTTTCAAATTTCCTCTGCTAGATTAACTCATTCATCACCTTTAAATTCAGACATGCAAAGAATATTGGCAAATTCTTTGCCCAAATGTAACATGAATATCCATTAATCTGATTGTGAAAAGAGTCCCCATTCCTCTCTGAAACCTCCTGATCACAATTTTAACTATCTTCATTCCCATCAATATTCTGGTATTCTGAGCTTTTACAGGGATCACTCACTGAGCTCTGCTTAAAATATTCTATGGCTTCTCCAACTTACACCTTCAATATTTCCAAATTCCTTCACAAAACAGTTGTAAAGGCTTTTGACCCAAATGATCAGATTAGTTACAAAAAAACAAAATTTCTCAGTATCAATTTTTGTGTTTTGCACCTTTTCATTGCCATGACCAAAATACCTGAGAAGAATAACTTAGAAAAGGACAGGTTTACTTTGAGCTCAGTGTTTCAGAGGTTCAGTCTATAGTCAAGTGACTTTATCATTCTCTGCCCAAGATAAGTGGAGCATCATGACAAAAAAACATGATAGAAGAAAGATGTTCACCTCACAATTGACAGAAAGCAGAGACATAGAGGGAGGGAAGAAAGTTATAGGGACAAGATAAAATCCCCAAAGGCATGCCCCCAGAGACCTACTTTCTCCAAACATGCCTGACCTTGTCTATAGTTACCACTTTGTACAGTAATCCTTTAAGATAATTAAACCATTCAATACATTAATCCACTCCCAAGATTAAATCTCTCATAACTCATAATTTAACATTTCACCTCTGAACATTCCTGAATTGCCTATCACATGAGCTTGCTGGAGAATATATCATATTCAAACCATAACAGTGTTATAACTAATGTTATGGGAAAAACCTTATGAATGTCAGTTTAGGTTAGAATATCAGAAGTTTGTTTAGACATATTAATATTGACTTTCTCTTAAATACACATGTGAAATTTTCCAATGTATATGTGAAAATATTTTCTTCAAAGTTGAAATGTTTTCAACTTACAAATTTAGGAGTAATTAACAGGAATAATATTTTATGACATGAACCTGGAGCAAATCAATGAAGGGAGTTAATGGAAATTAAAAAGTAGGACTAGAGAGACATGAGAAATCTAGAAATAAATAAGAAGGATGAATATGTGAGGTAAGTGAAAATTAAATAATATGTTATAAAAGGGTTTAAAAGAGGATTAGTGAAATAAATCAAATGGCAGCAATGAAGCTTAAAAAATGAAGACTAAGAACAATTACTAATGTAATAAAGCAAAGTCCATTGGCCTATTTTATTAAAAAAAAGGATTTGTTTTAGTGATGAGGCTGAAAGATAATATAATGCAAGTGGAAGACAGAACTAGAGGACAAAAATAGAAACTTAAGTATCAAACAGTGATAAGTGAATAAGTATTTGAAAAGACAAGTAGGGTTCAGTCTAATGGAAGGTAAATACCCCAGCTTCAGTAAAATATGTTAAATAAATATATATGTGTGTAATAAAATACTGTATGTATTGTATACATATATGTATGTATTATATATTTAAAGAGTAGAAATTTATTTCTTACTTTCCAAAAGTCCAATTAATAGTACCTTATTACCTTGTTGTTGCCTTCCTCATTTTCATATAAAAACCACCACACTTTGCATTTGTCTCTGTTCTCCTATAGAAAGTCAAATCCCTTTCTATACAGATAAGAGATGGAGACAGATACTACATAGAGGATAATACATAGAAGGCATGTTGTTTGTTAGAATTTTATTAACAAAAATGACACATGATTTTTGTTCATATTTCATGGGTGAAAACTAGATACATGGTCCCTTGTATTGTTAGAGATACCAGGAGATGCAGTCAAATTGTGTGTCTAGGAAGATGGCTTGCATACAGAGATTTAATATAGTTTACAATTTACCTTCTATATCAAGAAAAGTATTTCAATTGGTTTTGTTTCTATTTTTTTCTTTCATTGCATTTTTTAATATTTCAAAATTTTAGAATAGTTAGAATTTTTAAGTTAGATAAAACCTGCAAAGATAGTAGATATAGCCCTTTATATCCTACATCCAGTTTTTTGTTAATAGCTTACAACACTAATGTATATGTGTCACTGTGAGCAAATATTGATATATTATTATTAACTACAGTCTATACTTTGTTCATGTTTCCTTAGATTTAACATAATGACATGTTTTCCCAGTTTTATGATACCATATAGTTTTCATGTCTCTTTAGGTTTTCCTTGCCTGAGATTGTTTCTCAAGTTTTTTTTTTTTGTTTTTTTTTTTTTCTGATTATCAATGACCTTGACCATTTTCAAGAGTTCTAGCTAAGGATTTTGTAGAATGTATCTTAATTGAGATTTGTCTGATGTTCTTCTTATGATTAAAGTGTGGTTTTGAGTTTTGAGACAATAATGTCAGATAAAATGTGACATTTTTATCTTCTTATATCAAGATAAACTTCTACCAGTGTGCCTCAGTATTGGTGATGTAAAGGTTGATCACTTAGGGGATAATCATTTAACATCTGGATGAATATTTTGATTGTTAATATAAATTATGGTAAAGGTATAAACTATTTGGAGAAATAGAGAAGAAAGTAGAAAATGGAGGATACAAGAAAATAATAGAAGAGAACATTAACTTAGTCCACATGTGAAAATGTTGGCATTCATAAGAAGAAAGAACAGGCCTTTTTTCTTACTAATTAGAGAAAAGGTAGCAATAAATTACCTCTCTTCTCAGGGAAAATAGGAAGTAAATTGATGGGGTAGGACAAGCTGATGGTTTCTGAAAATGAAAGAAAATATATGCAGTTTGAAGGCAACTGTACACCTGATGGAAACTGAGTTTTTGACTAATTATATAAGGGTTCACATGTACAGAGGAAAAGCAAATCTATTGAAGTAATGAAAAAAAATTCTACATTACCATACAGATATTGGCATCCAAGCATGATGGAGAAAAAGATTTTGTTGTTATTGTTGTATGAACAGCATATCCCTTGAAACTATATATACATTTGCATCTCTAAGAATTAGGTGAGATATACAATTATTTAGAACATTATATCTAGTTTTATAACATGGGTTTAATTTAAATATCCTTTCACATTTGCAAAGAAACTTTTACAATACTTTTATGTGACATTAAAATGAAAACATATGGCTATCATGACTTCTGGAAATCCCATGCCTTTTCATATGAAACACATGTTTAATGAATAAGACTTCTGTTGCCATATTTATGGCAGTTTTCCTCTTTTCTAAGAGAAACTGTGGAGAGTATGAGTTTTTGAAACTAGAGTTGAATCACACAACCATAGATTGCGCTTGAACTTATATAACCAAAACAGATTTCAAGGACATGACAGCTTTGCTTTGGGCCACTTGACTGCTGCTAGAATTAATTCAGTTTTTATATTATGAGTCATATGCAGGTATATGAACTTACTCAGAGGTCACACATAGGTTGTTGTCAATGTAATTTCTTAATTCTGGGGAAGTGAATATTTTTTGCAAAGATTGACATATTAATGCACCTGAAACCTAATAGTGTCAATTCAATTTGTTTCTGAACATAAAAAGTTTTCAAAGTTAATAATAATTCAAAAGCAATAAAATGTCTAATTAAGATAGTTTTTGCATGTTTTCATTTAAATTATTTTTTTTCAAAACATATACTGTTAAAATTGTATCAAAGAATATAATTCTTGCTGAGTGTGTTGGAGCACACCTGTAATCCCCACAGTTCTGGAGGATCACAAGTTCAAAGCAAGCCTCAGCATCTTAGTGAGACTTTAAGCAACTTAGTGAGACCCTTTACCAAAATAAAAAAAATAAAAGGTTTGGGGATGTGAATAAGTGGTTATGTACCCCTGGGTTTAATCCCTGGTCCCCTCCCTCTTCAAAATAGAATATAATTCTTCTTAAGGGCTGTGGGTATCTCTCAGTGGTACAAAATGTGCCTAGCATGGGATAGTCTCTGGGTTCAATATCCAAGTACAAAAAGAAAGAAGGAGAAAAGGAAGGCAGGAGAAAAAAAAATAAGAATAAAAAGGAAGAAGAAGGAGAAATAGGAACAGGAATTATTTCCTGCATTAAAAGGAATATTTTTAACTTAAGAGAGAATAGTGTCAATTAGTACCTTGCTTCCCATTATGAATAAAAAATATCCATAATAATGTATTTACTATTTCACATAGAGGATATTTTGTTGAAATTTTTTGAGGAGATTTAACTAATATAATCCTCATAAAATTTAGTCATTCAGTGAGAAATTTAAAAGTATTTTTGTGCATTTGAAAAATAAATTAGATTATATACAACTTGAAGCCAACAATATTCATATATTTTATTTATAATATAACCTTGGCTTTCACACCTGGAAAATGAGATTTTTAAATGCCAAAAGTTAAAAATGAAATGTATTTGGATGCATTCTCAGAACTTGTGAAAAAAATCTTAAAGAATAAAAATGCCTTGATAGAAATGATTTAGATATTTCTTTCTTTATTTTTGCATTTAACATAAATTATCTGTTAAATATCCTATGCAATATCACATATATTATCCTGGCCACATAATATCTATTTCCAATACTCAAGTCCAAATCATCATATTTAGAAGACGCAAATCACTTATATTTGCCTTCTAAAAGGAAAAGAAAAGCAGTATGGATGAACTCAAAACTCATGGGCATACATAAGGATTGGACCAACTTCAGTAATTTTCTTTATCTAACTACAACACTTAAGTTCCTACAAAATAAGAACCTTAAGAGTTCTTGCTTCTTCTGTACTTTCAAATTCTTTTCCCTCAGATCTTTGACATAAAAAGGTGATTTTCCTATTTTTTAAAAATTGTGTCAGAGTAATCTGTGCCTACTCTTTCTCTTCTTGAAATAATGTGTGCAGTTACATTCTGACAGTATAGATCACTTAGACAAATGACAGCCAACACTTTAATGCATGAGTTATACTGATATGACCTGGACCAGTTTATCTCTGTCCTAAGAGTGTCCCAAAAACTGAACCTATCTTATGTAAGCTTCCAAACTATAGTTCCTTCTACTCTTCTCCTTGTAAGGAATGGAGAAAAAAGAGAGAAAGTAGATTGAAGATACTGGAATATTTCATAAGTGACTAGGTGCCAACCACCGTGTTAGCTACATAATGTGCCATATTTTATACAATAACAACAATCATATGACATGCATATTCTATTGTTGATTGAATTTTGAAAAAGGATTATGTTTATACATGATAAATTTTCACTGCTTTATAGTCATCTAATAAGAACATTATTTATTTTTTTCCTCATTTACTTGAATTCTAAAACTAATCATGGAAGAAAAATATGAAGAAATTTGATTTGTTTTCAGAGCCAATAATGCTTCCAACACAATTCTATATTTTTTGTTTATATCAAAAACTTGGAGTTTTGAAAAACATTTGTTATATTGGGGATTATAACATTTATGGTTTTAAGTGTTCTTTCAAAAGTTGCAATCTTTTGAAAGAACAAGTTAATGTTCTTTCAAGAAGTGTAAACTAAACACATTAATGTAGATAAAAGAATGAATTTTTGGTTGTCATGAAAGTAATTGGGGTGCAAATATGTTTTTCAAACTAAATTATTTCATCAACATGTAAGGACATTAAACTATTATATAAATCCAAAAAATATGTGATTTGTAGTAAAACCTTAATAATTTTCACAGTTTAATTACATTATTAAGCAAATGTTCTAAGTATTTTATGATATAATAATATATTCTTTTTGTAACAAGACAAAATTGATAATTAAAACATCAGAAAATGTGAAAACTGTCTTGAAGTTATTGGTACATTGAAGATTCTGAAACTGACTTGTTTAGAGAACTAGTAAATTAGTTAGCTATTCAGTGCTGTAAACAAAATACCTGACAAGAACTTAGAGGAGAAAATGTTTATTTTGCAATTATCGCTCCAGATGTTTAGTCCATGTTCAGCTGTTCAGCTTATTCCATTGTTTTGAGCCTGAGATGAGGCAGAATATCATGGCAGATGTGGAGAAAAGCTGCTCAGTTCATGACAGCACAAAACAGAGAGAGAAATTTAGGGACAAGATATACCCCCAAGATAACCTCGGTGACCTATTTCTCCAACCATACCTACCTTCCTATAATTGCTACAGTTACCACCAACTAATCCATTTAAATTATTAATTATCAGATGGGTTAATCCACCAACAAGGTTAAAGCTCTCATAATCTAGTCATTTACCTCTGAATATTCCTGCATCTCATAACACATGAGCTTTCGAGGGTCACTAAAGATTCAAACCAAAACACCTAGGGATTTAAGTCTATGTGAGGATGAAATTCTCATATTAATTATTATCAATGAAACACATTTTTATTAGAATTTCCAATCTTCCATATATATAAGGAGTCACTAAAATGTCACTTTTTTTTGTTCTAAAGAATAATTTTGCTGAAATATGACCACATATAGGTGTCTTAGTGCAACAAACACAGAAAGATCACCAGTAATGTTTATAAGTGGAGAATCAGTCTCACATTAACACCATTTTCATCATCACACTGGCTATTTCTTTAATTATTATAAGAATAGATAAAATTATCATTATTTCCATCCTTGTTTAAAATGTACATGCAATGTGAATAATTTATTTTTATTTCTTTGACAAATATTTAAAAATTATAGGGCATTTAAACTATGTGCATCATTTAAAATTTGTGCTTTTCTTTGTATTATATCTTCTAACAAATTAGAAACAATATTATTAGCAAAAAATTAGATATATGATTTCATCTAAATCAATGTTAAACAAAAAGACTTTCTACCCCATCTATGAAAATGCTATATATAATTTTAAAATTCAAGTTAATATCTCTTCTTCATTTCTACATGCTCTGATCCAATATCTAACCAATATCTAGTCTGAAAACACTTGAGTTACATTTTAACCAATCTCAAGACATTCTCAGTATAATTTCTTGATAAAATTGATATAAGCAGCTAACATTATGTACTATTTGGTATTTTGTAGCTACAAGTCAAAAGTTTCACTAATATTTTCTAGAAAGAGATAATTTCCCAAATGGTGAAATTTAGAATAATTGAACTTGCGTCTGGCCTCCTAAGGAATTTTTTTAGAATGTTTGTTCAGTCATTTAGTATCACTTACATAAAGTTGAGTGACAGTAGGGTGGTATCAAATGTTGGGACTTAATTTGATATGCAACTTAAATCCTCTTTATTTCAACTCGACTAACATGATTTAGTGCAATTGTGAATGATTTTGTTTCATTATGAAAAATAAATGCCTTAGCAGGGTATATGTCTGTCAATTTTCTTTCCTTGATAAATTCAAACACAAATTTTTAAAGTCAATCCAATAAATAACCCTAATTGGAAACAATGCCTTAGCCTCAGCACAAGTAGCATGAAATTAATTATCTCCTCTACTGTACTTATTATACTGAGTCCCTTTTTATGCTGGTGGCATCAGACACCCATTCATCTGTCAACAAGCTACGAAAATCACCATAGTTTCTATTTCTCTTATTAGCAACAAATTGTTAATTTATTAAAATTGCTCAGGATTATCTTTCAATTCTGGTTCATTCCATTTCCACTGCCTTAATTCTAGTAATCATCAAGTATTACGACATCTGTTATAATAACTTTCAAACATGTGCTGAGTATCAGTCTAGGCACTCTGAAATAAACCTTGATCATACCTTATATCATATATTAGAGTTCATTTTATACTGTTTATTCTAGAAGAAATAACATAAAATTTAAAATATATTTATTAACTCACAATGAGCTATTTTAAGGATTGGGAGCTTTTCTCATATACCTTGTTCAGTTCTCAACATCCAGCAGATCTGTCTTATCTAAACTCTAAATGAAACTCTCTGGAATGTTTTCATCTAAATTTATTTGTCTAAGCAACTTTCTTGACAAAATACTCATCTCTGATAATTCCCAACGTTCTATCTAAACCTCCTTCCTTCAAGTTGTAGTCTATTTTATCAAGTACTAGCCTCATGAAAATAGTTATTAAACTTTCATAAAATTCTGCTCCTGTGTGTGTAATCTATCTTAATTTGTGAATTTATTTGAAGAAATATACTGAGTTCATAAAGATCAATTCTGCTGCAATTACACACACACACACACACACAAGCTCATTTTGGTTATATAGTAAGTTTTTGTTGTTGTTGTTGTTGTTGTTTCTGAAAACACTCTAAGGCAAATTTAGAAACACAGATAGTGCATTGATTTATTTATCCACCAAATGTCAGACAGTGTATTAATTTACTCATTCACTAAATACTTATTGAGCTAGTAATAAATGCAAGACACTCTTCTAACTGCTATGACAGAAGAGTAAAAACAAATCTGCTTTTTCATCTTCGAGTTGGTGTGCAGAGAATAGAAGACAACTGTTTGATATAATATCTAGTGGGTGATTAATGCTACAGATTGTCACAAAAGGTGAATGGGATGAAGCAGGATTAGAAGTCCAGGAGTGTCAGGCAGCCAGGAAAGACCCACTCAGAGAAGAGACAATTTGAACAAACACCTTAATGAATAAAATCAGCTGGAAGGGAAAGGGGAAGAAGCCATCTTCCTTTTATTGGTCAAAGAGGATAGAGAATTTTGACATAATATTACAAAGTCTGTATATGTCATGTCCTAAAATAAAATTGTTAGATTATTTTAAATTGATACATAATTTTAGTCATTTACACTTTTTTCTTTTGTTTACATTAATTTCTAAATTTCTACAAATGAAATATATCCTTTTGATGTTAATGGTAACATCAAATCCATCTTCTTTTACCTCTGCTCTCACAATATTCTTCCTTTCCTAACTTTACAATCTGCACTGCTGTTATGGCCATATACATGTCTCCATCTGAACCCTGAGTTTCTGGGAACTGAGTACAGTGCATTATAAAGAGTAAGCAATTAATATACATTTGCTTAATGATTGAATGGCTCTTTTTGAAATTTTCTGGAACAAAATTATTTCTTCTTTACCCTAATTTACAGAATTGTGAGAATCATGCAAGTTGTCCTCTTTGAGCAGATCCAAAGAGTCACCTGAAGAAAATATTGTACTTCTATCTTAATCTACTAGGTCTGGGAAGAGGTAAGTAGTTGTCCATTTGGTTGAGAGTCTACTGGGTAGAGTTCCAATGTCAATATTGTTGTTTGCTCATCTGATTTCCAGGACATGTGGGTACTATTATCAACAATACAGAATATCAACACTCCAGGTATTAACTGCAGCTGCTAGTTATGTATTCCGATTTAAGCCTGAATGAGAAATGATACTTTTTTAGAGACTAAAGTTCACCTAAAAGACACAATATTTACATTTTATGCTTGAATCAGGTTTGGCCACATTCTTTTAATTGTTCATAATTTCTTCTTGAGCTGAATTTTATTATCGTCTTACTTTTTTGTTAAGGGACTGTATAAGATACAATAATTCAATATTCACCACTTCAGTTACTATAAAATTGTTTTGAAGATATTATTTATTACTTTATTCAAAGTTCTCTAAACAAAATCTTTGTGACATTTTTATTTTACACTGTTTTGCAGATCTTAAAAAGGCATTATATCTCCTAAGGTACTGGGTAACTTCCTCCTTCATGATCTAATGAAGCATATAAATGATAGAATTCCTTTTTTTATTTTCTCTTTTCCCCAATATCAAAGGCAAATTCAGCCACAGTAACTTTTCGTTTTTTTTTTTCGGATTTGCTACTTCTATTTATATGTTATTACTTAAAAGAGTTATAACCTAATCAGTGGATTAATCCACTGATAAGGATTAACTGGATGTTAACACTAGGCAGGTAGGATGTGACTGAAGGAGGCAGGTCACTGGGGGCCTGCTTTGGGGGTTTATATTTTATCCTTGTTGAGAGCTGATTTTTTTTCTCTCTCTGCATTCTGGTGCCAGGTCCAGAGCTGTTTTCCTTCACCCTGACCTTCTGCCTTGATGTTCTGCCTCACCTTGGGCCCAGAGCAATGGAGTTGACAAGACCTCCAAAACTATGCACCTCAACCATGAGCCTCTAAAATTGTTCTTCTTGGGTCTGTTGTTCACAGTGGTTAAAAAAAAAAAAACTGACTAAACACCCTTCAGTGCTACACTATGCTACTTTTCTATGTATCATTGTGTGTGTGTGTGAACATGCATTTTCTTTTGATTAATTTTTAAGAATTTTCTAATTGAAAGAAAAGTAAGATCAAAAAGTGGCATATTGTATGCCATTTTCAAGTTTGGAGAAAATATTCATAGGAAGTGTAAGATGTAATGATTATAATGTTTTTACCAGTGGGAAATTTAACAAGAGAAAATGGCTGGTGAATTGTCACTATGTATATATGCATATTATTAGCAACGTTTTTTGTTATTTTTAAGATAGAATACATATTTCAATACAATGAATTTCAAAATTTAAAAATAATTGTATCTAATATAAGGGAATATTGAGTTTTCCAATGTTATTTTCACATAAGTAAAACAGAAAACTTGAACATCTTTTAACCAAAAATTAATTCTACATATTTTTGTTTCTTAAATATTGAATAGGCATAAATAAATACACATACTTTTCCCCTTTGAATCTCAACTGATTACTTTAGCTAATGTAGATTTTCCATCTTTAAAGATCCCATGAAATACACAATAGTAGATGTTATTTTCAGAGTAAAAATAAAGTTTGTAGAAGTTGAATGATATAAGCATGCATTACTTCTATAGTCAGAACAAAAGCAACTACCTATGCATTTAAACAATATCCATTTATTGAATTTGGTAGGCAGATATGTAAAAATCGTTTATTTTTTGTTCCAAAGATTGTTTCCATTTGGGTACATTTGATCTGTTCATATTTCACACTTTAGTAAATGATGTCCACTTCTGCATACTTTATATGCCAGTAAAATATGACCACGTCTGGTTATCAATAGTTCATAAAGTAAACATTTTTTAGGCATACAAATGCAGAGATATGAAATATAACTTAAAAATCTAAATATGTGAAGAAGAAATCACATTTTCTATATGTAACCAAACTGGATTTATAACATTCAAATAGTATCAAATATTTCAATAGAATAATTGCTTCCCTCTCCCCCACCTTTGGCAATGTATTTTGATTTGTGCTCAAATCCAAAGGAACAAGTAGTATTCCAGGTTCCTGAAACATCATGAATATATTAACCTACAATTCATCTCCACAGGAAGCCATATTTATAGTGTTTTTTTTCAGAACCCTATTCTTCCATTTCATTTTTATAGCAGAATTTTTTAATCTTCACAAAAAGATCTCATTATGTAAATTATCGAGGACAAAATTAAGGAAGTAGTAGAGCTAGTGTCCAGGGGAGATAACAAGGAAGAAGGAAATGTCAATACAAGGATGTACCACTCAGTTGACCACTAAAATAAATGGACTGACACATAATCATTATAGAATTATTGAGAAATTATATGTAATGTGTCCTAGAATAGGGTTCCTAGAAGAAAAGATATTTAAAGTTGGTTCCTCTTTATCTTTTCAAAAATGGCCCTACAAAATCATTGGCTGGGTCACTTCCAGGTTACATCAAAGTGAGGGAGGAAAAGTTCTCAAGATATTCACATGTCAGGATCAGAAAAGACTTAAGGCAGTATTAGCCTTAAGAGAGGTGCTATTTGGTTTCATCTGAAAAGGCTGTATGACACTGATGGTTTTATCAGTGGCTGGAGCAAAAGGTAAAGGTAGAGGATTTTTTAATTTGTGCATAAAATTGATACAAGTAGCTATTCCATTCTTAAAATGTGTCTTGACTAGAAACATAGTCTGTGATACAAGTTCTTTTGTTTTTAATGCACGTGTTTCATAGGATTTGAAATTTAAAAACTGAAACCAGGCAGGTACAGACAATTACCTTTATTACCTTCATGTTCAAATAAATTAGCATCAGCCTAAATATATAAAATCTGCAGCATGATTGGATAGAGACAGACCCAACACAATCTTTTTAAAAGGAAGATGCAAATATAAAGGATTATTGAAGAAGACTTTGCTCATCACTAGTAGCAGTTTTTGTGTACATTTTCTTTACACAGTTTCTTAGTTACAGGTTACAGTTCAGCTCTATTGTTTATGTAGTTACTAAATGCTTTGGCCCAGAAATTCAATTTTACTTCCTTTTGCAAATCAGGCCAGCTCAAGGAAATCATTTCCTCAAGCTCATGTGGTTTTTTATTAAGAATCCATTGTTCAAATGCATATGCCCCCAGTTTCTTTCTTTCCAAAATGAATTCTCATGAGCCAGAAGATTAATAGAGAAGAATGTCGGGTTATGTCTTATGAACCCCTGTGCCAGTGCTTAATAGTTAACATGAGGGATGAATTTCATATATTTGTTTACACTGTGTAGATTCAGTTTAACAATGATAGTTCATTTTCTAAAAATACAAGATCTCCTGTGAAAATCATTCTCAGAAGTTAATCTGTAAACAGTTTTTCTTTGTTTGTTTCCTTCTTTTATGGATTTTTCTCAATAAATATTGAGAAAAATTTAATTTAAAATTTTCTCTCCTTTCCTTTTTTTTCCCATGAGAACTTTAATTTACATTGTCCAATTCTGGTCTCTCTATATATGGAGAATGAATTGACTAAAAATAACATGTAAGACCCTATTTAAAGTAACAGCATATTAATATGACTAAAATTTAGTCAGAGTAGCTTAGAAAATAACTTACTTCAAAATTATCAAATTATATTTTAATTATTTTTCTGGGAGTCCAATATAAGTAACTTGAAAAAATAAATTGAAGCAATGTGTATTCATTTGGTAAATGCATGTATACACTTTTATACTTGTGAATATTTTAGAGAAAATTTTGTGCTTTTTTGTTGCTTTCCTATTGGAATATTGTTTTTCTTCAGAATTTAAATTACATTTATAAAGTTTGGCTGTCTAGACTAATAAGGAAACCCATATTAAGATTTAAAAAGAAATATAACCTATGTTAGGCAAAACAAACAAACAAACAAAAAACCTGGCAACCTAATAATATACATGACACCTGCAATCCAAAATATCTGTGAATATCTTACCTTACAGAGTGAAAAAGACTTTGCAAATGTAGTTAAGGATCTTGAGATTAAATAAAAAAGAGAGAGAGAGAGAGAGAGAAATGATGATTATGATGATGATGATGATTAAGAAGAAGAAGAAATTATCCTGATTTATCCAAGAGCCTAGTATATCACAGGGACCTTCTAAATGAAAGAGGAAGACCATTGATTGAATGAGAGAAGGAAATGTGAGGATGGAAGTGGAGGTCTGAGTGTTGACCAAGGAATGTGGGCAGACTCTAGAAGTTGGGAAATATAAAGAAATGGATTATCTCCTAGAGCCTTCCAAAGGACCAAAGCCTTGTCAAGCCAGTTTATGTTTTGACATCCAGAATGGTAAGAAAATAAATAGTATTAAGTCACAAAGTTTAGGACAGTTTGCCAGAAATAGAAAACTAATACATACCAACTCCCTGGATTCCTAGGATTTCCCAGGGATGCTTCACTGCTTTTTACAGGCAGGCTGTTTTCAATTCCCCCAACCCACACTTTAGGGACTTCTGTCGAATATTCTGTTATACAGAGACATGTCGGCTGGTCACTGAGGCTGCTTGAGCTTATTATCAATATGATTTCCATATCAAAACATCTGTCAAGAAACAGTTTTGACCTAGTTCTGTTACTATTTTCCTTCTGTCCCACTGAGTATTTCTTTCTTTCTAGTGGGTATTATTACTTCCTCTTCCTGGCCAGGTTTTGGGTAAATATAAGGAAAAATCAACAGTATTTCTTTGATGGACACATTTGATCCAAGGATACAACTGATTCCTAAACTTCTATCCCTCTGTTGACATTTATCTGATGACTAAGGAAATAAATATCTTATTCCATATAAGAGCTGACATCAGGTGGCATTGAGTTAGAGTGGGAATCTGAATCGCTGGGGTGATGCAGGAAGGTTGGTAGTGGGTGCTGGTTGTCCACTGTGCCAAGCCATGGTGGGCACTATACAGATGTGGAGAGGAACAGTGGCTCTGGAGGCTGAGGCAGGAGGATTACAAGTTAAAAGCCAGTCTCAGTAACTTGGTGAGGCCCTAACCAGCTCAGGAAGACCCTATCTCTAAATATAATACAAAAAAGGGTTGGATATGTGTTTCAATGATTAAGTGTCCTTGAGTTCAAATCCCCAATACCAAATAAGAAAAAAAAAATTAACATCAAACAATGGGTCACAGTCAAACCACAAGTACACTAAAAATATTGTATAAAATTACCTTTGGCCTATATAAAACATAAACAACTTAAAGTAACTAAAATCTATCACTTTATACAAATATTGAAAATTTTCTAGTTCTATTTATTTTCTTCTCCTGGTACTTATAAGGAAAAGTGTCTTATGTGTATTACAAAAATATTTTAATTTCTTAAATAGAAATATTTTATTTCTTTAAGAAGAAATTGCATTTATCATCCTTCCAATTTCCTTCTCTTTGACACAACAGGTAAGTTAAATTTAAAATCATTAAGTAGGTTGATATTAAATTGATTATTGATTTTTCTTATGCTTCAAGTCAATAAAATAAAGACAGTTAAATAAATAAGTTAGTTAATAATATAAATTAAATTATTTCTTAGATTGGGAAATCTTTGAATATATGGATCAAGCAAAATCCTGATTAAAAGCAATACTGGAAATTGATGTAGTTATAATTGAAGTATAAGTTTAAATAATTCACTTTAACACTTTACTCACTGAAAATGTTTGATCAAATATAAGTTTTATATAAAATGAAATTTATTGACAATAATAATATATTTGTTAAAACATTATTATAGAATGTACATTTTTATACTAATTTTCATTCAATTTGATAATTTTCAAAACAAATTATTTCTGTGTTTATAATAAGGGTATAGGTTTAATATTTTTTATGTTCTTGAAAATTTGAAAAGTAAGTTTTCTATGGTATGAATATTCATGTTATAGAAGAGGAATCTGAAAGCTTAGAGATCAAATAAGAATAGCGGGATAAGCATTGAGGGTTCTTCAGTTTTTTAATCTTTGTTTATTAAATAATACAATCTTATTAAATTTCATTATAACATATACCTCTAATGTCAGCTTCTCTTCTTGCTTTACCTTTTTCTCTTAATTGAGAAGTGCAGCAAATTTCTAATTAATGGAAGAGTTTTGCAACTAGAATTCAGAGTATCTGAGGTTTTCTTGATTACTGGTATTTAGTGATATACTGGTTAAGATTTGATTTTAATGTAATTTTATAAAAAGCATTTCTGCTGAAAAGACAAGTGCATAACTTTTTATTTTTTTCTGTGAACCTGGCCATAACTATCTAAACATTATGTTCAACAGATTATTTGTGGGAGAGAATTCATTTCTTAGTGCTGCTGTTCATACAGTTCAATACCTAAGAAAAGCAATAGGAATGGTTAAGATTTCTTTTTATCCTCTATTTTTTTAACCTATAGTTTCCATGACTGTAGGAGTCAATTATCACTCTTTGAAATAATCCATTTTGTTTTCTTAAGTGTTTTTTTCATAGCATTATGAGAGATGGAATGGAAGAAGGAGGAGTGGGAAATTTAAAGTTTCATGCATTTCTCACCAAATGTACACAAAGTAAAAACAGGATTAAGATCCAAATCCATTTTAATTTTCAAAATATCAAACTTAAACTGATTTATTTTGTTTTTGTATGCTTAATACTTAGTATATTAATAGTACAGGTTCTACAGACAGACTAAATATGAACCATGACTCCACCATTTTCTAGCTGTTGAATCAAGTTGTTTAAACCCTCTTGCCTAATTTTTCACATCTATACAATGAAGATTTTTTTAAAAGTAAAATCCAATTTCCTTGGCAATAGTGATAATATTAATGTCTAACATATTTAAACACCATGGAACTTTATCTAGCATAGTAGATATTCAGTGTCAATAAGCTCTTTTGTGAAGAAATAATACAAATACTATTGAATAAAAAAACCTAAATGATTTAAGTGTGCCAACTAGCAATACTTGTGAAGCTCTGTAAAATAGCAGCCTAAAGAAAGAATGAGGCATCCACCAACTTGTTTGATTTTATCTTTCATTACCAATCCTATGCTCTAGAATATAGGAATTTACAGTGCTTTAGAATTCATTTTATAACAGCAGACAAGAAAAAGGCAACATAATATGGAAATAGCAAACCAAGCATTGTATTTTCATATTGAGTATTAAAAAAAGAAAGAAAGATGGTGTAGTATAAGGAATCTGCAAATACTAACCAAAAAAAGCAAGCAATAATGAGATCAGCAATTTGAACACCACCTGAGAATGGTCAGATTAAATATTTCCAGTTTTTATACTCAATTCTCACTTTATAATTTTATAATTAACATTTGCATTGAAATTGGCATTTCAAATATTTTATCTTTATTGTATTCTCTATATATTAAATTGTGCCACTGTTAGGTAATTAATCCTATTTTATTTCTATGTGAACTGGGGGAAAATATAGATTGTATTACATATAAACCTTAGAAAAATATAATTATTTTAATAGCAACTTATTTTAATAAATCTATATAATCCAACACTTAATTGTACTGTGTTTACTCAAAATGAAAAGAAAATGCAGACAAGTATGAACAAGTATGGTCGATTCACCCTCCATTGAACAGACCACCAAAATAGCTACTCTCCTTTGAAAACATACAGAACAAAGGACTTGACATATTGAGTGCTCACTTAGATTGTTTCTGCAGGGGAGAAACAGTGTCCTACTGGGTCTCATTAATAAGGCAAGTTGTTTTAAACACAATGAAAATACCAGCACATTTGTCAATTAGCTAGGAACATAGTCAAAATGATAGTGGATGGAATGTAATATGTAGAATGATAATTTTAAATTCTTATTACCCATAAAAAATGAAACTGAAAGTTGTAAACACATTACAAATGTAGCACAGATAACCATAATCGTGGGAAACAACATTATTAAAGCTCCATAATAAATGACTTTCAAATTGCCTTTCATATGAAGTTCAAATAAATCATCATTGCATGTTTATGACATTGTGCTATTTTGCAACCTTAATAAAAGATTTGATCAACCAAGAAAGATTTATTTCCAACTATATCATACAAGGATTTTGTGTTATAAACACACAGGAAAACTTCACATTATAAGAGAAACCAGATAGTAATCCAAACAAGCAGTTAGCCTTGCAGAGGAGAGAAGTGAGACAGGATATTTGACAGAGAGTTCTATTGTGTCAACAGATAATGCATATTCAGAAATGTGGCACAGTAGATAACATCAGAAAGGATGGATCTTATGACAGTTTCCAAGGTTCCTATGATTTAAATACAAGACAAGTCAGCATAAATTAGCACATAGTTCCAAATAGACAAGAAATCTTGATGTTGATGTTGATATTTAAAACCTGGAAGTAGGTAAAGGAGAGCAAGGAAAAAATTAATTTTTTGATACATGGTATTGGAAAAGAGAGTAAACTTATTAAGTTTTTCAAGACACAAAAGTCAAAAGAAAGCAATATGGATATGCAGCTAAGTAAATTGTATATGATCTTTAAGGCATCTCCAATAGTGGACACAATGTATCATAGAACTTGGGTTAGGAATTAGTGTGAAATTTGGGGTTATGTAAACATAACTGAGGGAACTACCCACATTATTTTCATCCCTGTGGTAGGCTATGATGCAATTACAAAATTTGTCAGCTCCTGCAAATAAATAATTTTATATAATTAATTAAATCAACATATTTATAAAATTAAATTCTCAGATTTATAATAATGTGTGATTTAGGTTGTTACTTCCAGAATATTTAAATTTTACACAGGTTTTGAATATTGTTCTATTTGTCAATTTAATATCTCATATAGAGAATAATAATGACTTTTCTTGACATTCTCCACATAGGACTATTTGTATTTATTCCAATACATTGAAAAATGAAAAGGCAGCTCACAACAAAGAAAATAGAATATATACTCACACTGAAAATAAGTAAAATTAATAATACTGTGCAATGTAATAATCAATATTATTTAAAACAATATGCCTAGTTCTTTTAAAATTATGAAACAATGAAAACAAATATTTATTTATTTATTTATTTATTTATTTATTTATTTATGCGCGCGCGCATGTGTGTGTATGTGTGTGTGTATGTATGTATCTCCCCTAAACAGTAGGGATCAGTATAGTTATTGGCAATTGAAGGTTATGTATTCTGAATTTTCTGGCAAAAAACAATGAAGCCTCAAGAGTTCTTTAGACGTCAGTAATATCACAACCCTGAGCAAATTAGAAGCAAATTGCACCAGTCATTTACCAAAGCAATGACCTTGGTACTGCCACAGAGAAGAGCTCTGCCTGACAGCCCTGCACTGTCTTTGCTCAGGACCCAGCACAGATCTTTTTGCTATGTGAGGTAGCGATAGAAAATGTTTCACCAAAGCTGGCAGATAAAAAAGCAAGAGGTATTTGTACAGCTGCCACGGCAAAATGAAAGCAGCATCAGAGAGACAGAGATGCAGACAGATACTGAATATATCAGAAGGAACAACCACAGAAGTGGAGACACAGGATTTCCAAGTCACCTTAACAATAGAAGAAGGTTGCTGGAGTGGGAGGATTGCACCCTGCCTGCTAGGAAAACAAAAGAGCATGACCAGATCATCCAGCTAGATCCCTACAGATGCTACTGGCACAATGACAGTAACATAGTACCTGAACAATATCCCGACTTCCTGCAAATGTTAACTGAGGCAGTTGAAGCCATGCCATACATTTTTATGTTTCCATAATAAATTTTCACTAGCTGAAGAACTTTTATGTGAATCTGATTTCTTGTAGTCTAAAAGACCCTTCTTAACAAATCAATATTTAATATGTGTGATCTACACAAGTGTTCACATGACTCAGTAAACATTGTAACTGAAAAGCTACAAACACTACAGCTGTTAAAATAGAAATATCAAGATTCAAGATATGGAGGAAGTAATTTTTCTCAACTTAAAGACTCATTTCATTTCTAAATTTAAACATTATTCTTAACTCTAAACTTTAGTAAGCTGAAAGCTACTAAAAGCTGAAAAGCAGACTGATGGGATAGGAAAGTCTATATAATTCTTACAATCTCATAAAAGAAACAATAGTTCCTATTTTAAAAAAGTCATCACTTTTGCTTATAGAAATTTTCAGGTGCAAAGTGACCTTATACAAGCAGAATTAAATCAAAAGTTATGTGATATCTTTAACAGAAAGTTTATAGTAAATCCAGAAGTTCTTTTATGTGATCCTTTCCTATGATGACTTATGATAAAAGAAAAGGAAATAGTATTGAAACCACATCGTCTGTTTTCAATTTGCCTTGTACTTTGGCCTCAAATCCTATTGTCTTTAAAAGGTATTTTGCAGCACACATTTTTTTTCCATATTTAAATATTGAACAATGTCATGTCTCAGATTCCTATAGCTCCATTTCCTAGTTTTTTTTTCTATATGTAACTTAATAAAGTTTGCATAACCCTATGACTCTTGCTTTTATTCCTCTGCCTTAACTTGAATTGTCTATTCCAGCACATTTCCCCATGTCAGACATTTCATTTCCCACGTTTTGTTATATACCTCTAGCTCCCTCAGAAAAGCATTGTCAAAAAGAAATGATACTATATAATTAAAGATGTCCAATATTTCAAAGATACAATAGGACAACTAAAAGTATGATATAAAAATAAATCTACTAAGGACAATGGAAAATTCTAACGTATTAGAAATTAGCCATTGCTGATGAATCTCTGGATTCCATCAC
Organism: Marmota marmota marmota; assembly: GCF_001458135.2. Lineage (NCBI taxonomy): Eukaryota > Metazoa > Chordata > Mammalia > Rodentia > Sciuridae > Marmota > Marmota marmota. Next base: position 987,239 of record NW_025999943.1, on the reverse strand, counting down.
CAAAATATCATTGTATATTTCCAAAATTGTCACAAGAGTAATTTTATTTAAAAAATTTTAAAAGTCTCTTTAATGTCTGATAATGATAATAACTTAGTTTCTAGTGCAGTCACAAATAGCACCCAACCCATTTATAGTATAGAAACTGTCAAAATCAGAAGAACAGTGTCAGTCTTTCTTACTTTAGTTTATATGTTTCTAAACTCAATGCTCTTATATGGGTGCCAAAATCTGGTTTACGATGTAATCTTCATGAAATATGATGCATAGAATAAGAGATGAGTGTGATGGTTAATTTTATGTGTCAATATGATTGATTTAAAGGATACCCAGATGCTGATAAAGCATTGTTTCTCAGTATGTCTGTGAGGATATTTTCAAAAGAGATTGATGTTTGAATCTGGTCTGTGTTTGGAAGAATTCACTCTTACCCACTGTGGGCATGCCCACCACAGAGAGCCCCTAGTTAGACATTGCCCAGTGGAGCTGTTAGGACAGGGCCACTCCTGAGGCCCCAGACCAATAGGGTACCAGTGCACAACTCCAGCCTTAGATAGCCACAGGTATATAACTTTAAGTTGTGAGAGATGCAGCACACACCCCACTCCAGTGTGTCTTGAAGGCAAAACACAGATATAAAAGATTATTCTTCAATATCAAAATTTAATGGTGTTTGCCCTGTTGAGTTTTGGATTTATTGGGGGACCTCGTACTCTTTTCTTACTCCTATTTTTCCCTTTTGAAATAGGAATATCTATCCCAAGTTTGACTAGCAATGTATATTGGGAGCACTTAAGTTGTTGGGATTCATAGGTATACAACTACAGAGCAATTTAACTCAGGTTGAATTGTTCCTTAAGTTTCATCCATATCTAATTTGGATGATATTTAGATGAGACTCCAGACTTTAGATTTTGAGTTGATGCTGGAATGAGTGAAGTCTTTGGGGCTATTTAGATAGAATAAATGTAATTTGTACATGGGAGGGACATAAATTTTGGGAGGACAGAACAAAATGCTGTGGTTCCACTTTTTGTGTCTACCTAGATTTCTTATGTTAAAAAACTTAACCTTCAATGTGATCATATTGAGTAATGGATATTTGGGGAGATGATGAGCGTTCACTGTTCCACTGTCACAAATAGTATTAGTTTACCTAAAAAGAGGTATGAAGGAATATGTTCATCCCTTTCACCATGTGAGCACACATAGAAGGTGTCATCTAGGATGCAAAGAGCCCTCACTAGCCACCAAATCTGAGTTTGCTTTAATATTGAACTTCCTAGCTTCCATATCTATAGTGAGGGATTAAACAGAATTTGTAATAAAAAATAGACAATAAATTCTTATTACAAATAAATTATCAGTCAAAGATTTTTTTTTATTAACAGCCACGATAGACTAAGATAATAAGATAATAATAATAGTGGTGGAGGGTTACTGAATTATCATCTTCCAGATGCTGTAAACCTAACTTGAGAAAATGATCCCAAATATGGTGTCTAAAAATTTTAAATAAAATGCTGAACATGCCTCTTAAATAGTACATATTTTCCTAGTATTTTTGATGCCCCAGGCTCAATCCTCAGCCACCCCCGCCCTAATATACACACACAAAGAAAAAAGAAAGAAAGAAAATTGCAATTACTAGGCAAAGTAGAGAAGGCGGGGAGGGGGGGAATCTGATATTCCACTTGCAGGACAGTTTGGGGAAAAGGTAAAAAAAAATATGGGAAAAGGAAGTAGAGTACAGAGTAACATTTCAATTTTTAGAATGGTGAGAGTCAAGAGGAAAATGAGAATGTTCTTAAACTTTGGCAGAAGTAGAGCTCGGTTCTTAGCGTAAATCACAGGGAGGAGACTCCCTGGATTTTGAAACTACAATAGCTTATCCAATTGCAAACTTTGTAGACTCACTTACCATCATGAATTATTGCCACATTCAGGGTTGACAATGGCTTTCTTATATATGCAAATCAGAATGTGCCTAGTTGGTTTGGTAAGCATCAGCTTTTATTTATACCTAGAAAAAAAAGTAAGGAACTTTTTTTCAGTAACTTTTTATTTAGTACAATACTATGTGCTGAGCACAGAGCAACTTTACAACATGCTCTATTTAAAGGTTATAGAAATATTAATTTTTTAGAGCGTATGAAAAAAAATTGATACTCTCCTCAAATATGAAGCTTCCATGCTCAGTGTAAATAAAAGTCTAAGAGATTACTGAAAGGAGAAATAAGAAAGAGAATATATTAAGCCTCTACATAAGACAGTTACATTACCTATTTATTATTTTTCTTTTACAATTAGTGATCCTCTTTATCATAACTGTATTTTTCATATACTTTGATATTATAATAATTCATCTTTTTCTAACTTTTCTTCTTTTTTCTGATCAAAGGAGTATTTATTGGCAAATGAGTTTTATGTATGTGTTGCGAATTAATACAGGGTTCTTAAAATAGCTTTATGTATCACCTAGCTACATTTCTAGACAAATGGCTTCCCTTTCATTCAGTCCCAAGGCCACGAAGATCCAGTCGAAGTAAAATAGACTGTAACCACCATCTCCCTGATTCAGAAGTAATTTCTCTATTTCATATTTTCTCCATTATCCTTCTGACTGACATCAAATTCATTGATATTGTACTGGACCCTTCCCTTCTGAAGAGCTCTCCCCTCCAGATCTTTGATCCTAAGGATCATCTCTTTTATAGAGTGATTAAGCAATTTGGACATACACACTGATTAAGATTACTTGGTACTGAATTTGGTACTGATTTTGGCACCGAAGTAACAGAAAGTGAAAGGGATTTTTGTCTTTTCCAACAACTTTGATACCATGGTGTGAGGAAATCAAGCCTCAGAAAGAAGGCCACTATAAAATTAACATTTCCTAAACTTAATTTAATAGCAATGCAGAATTCCTTTTATGTGGTATTATTGGAATTCTAGCACTCTTTGTTTTTATCCTAGATCAAGCTAAAAGCAAACTTAATACTATTCTAGTGGCAGCATATAGGTAAGTATACATTCAGCACTAGGCAATCAAAATTATAATTATAAATCAAAATCATAATTATAATTAAAATCAGTTATCCTGGGGATATTTAATGAATGATAAAAATGAAGAGCTTGCTATATTTTAAAGCTTGTTCACAGAAGGGTAGAAATTCTCCCTAGAATATTTTAGACAATCTATTTGTGCAAATGAAAACATTTCTAATACAAGTTATGTTTCTGGTGTTGACCAGAGATGAAGATATAGCTATTATCCTATGATATCTATGAAGGATTGGTTCTGGGACCTCAGAAGAATCCAAAATCTGCAATGCACAAGTTCCTTATGTGAAATTTGTACTATTTTTCTATAATCTGGTCACATTTTCCTACATAATTTGAATTGTTTCTAGATTACTTTTAATACTTAATTCAATATAAATGCTATACAAATGCATATTATACTCTCTTGTTTAGGGATATTAACAAGAGAAAAGAATATGTATATGTTTAGTGCAGACACATTTAAAAATATATTTAAATCCATGGATGGTTGAACTATGGAATGTAGAGGACTGACTATATATAAAGTATTTCTCCAGTGAAGATTCTTGACTGACAATTTTGATGTATTAATTTATGATTTGGATAACTCTTTACCTATAGACGACTAAATCAAATACTAAGTACTAAATACTCATGTTTTTATCAAGTCCATGTTGAAGTATTTTCTGGCAATTTGTAGGTGTGTGTGTGTGTGTGTGTGTAAATTTAGTAATTTTACTGACTTTAAAACAATTTATCTCTAGAATGTAGCTTCTTGGACATTTTCCTCAATTTTGAGGTATATGGATGTTCTCCTGCTGTTGGGAAAGAAGGAAAAGTGTGGTTGAGATGGTGCTCAGCATATTCGTTATCCTTTCTTTCCTGGGAACATAGGCAAGCTTTTCAGTTCTCTTGGAGTTAATAGTTAGGAGTGAAAGTTACTTATGTCCCTGTAGATAAGAAATAATTTATTATGTATGTTTTCCATTTTTTTCTCTTGCTCTGATATGGCTATTACTGAGCCATATTTTGAGATAATCATATCACAAGATGATGAAGCCTACAGAAGTCCGGATATGAGTGGAAAACAAAATGTTCATGTGATGAACCACTGAGATTTTAACGTTATTTTTTGTTTTGTTTTGTGTAATGCCTACTTTGTCTTGAAAAACAGGGAGAAAAGATATAAAAATGTAAAATTAATAGGTCATATTAATCTTTTTAACAAAATACAACTTGGGGAGAAAGAAAGAAGATGCATTTTAAAATTTAAATATTCACGTAATTTATTGTATAATGAATAACCATTTACTATCTTGTAAATATAAATATAAACAATTAAAATCTTCTGTATTTTAGTCATTTATTTTTAATCAGTCTACTTAAAACATAAGGAAACAGTTGAGAAATATATACACAAAGTAAAACTGAAAATTTGTATACCATCACCATTATGATTATATGTTTACACCTACATAGAAATGAGAATTATCTGAAAATTAAAAGCAAAAGCAAGTACAACATTTATGGTGTGTTTATTTGTAGTACAGACTTGGGGAATTATTGTGGGCTTATTTTATAATCAGATAGATATGATTTTCAATGTGCATTCATCCTTACTGGCCATTTTGATGAGGACTTTTTTTTTTTTAACCTTTTGCTGTGTATTCAGTATTTATTCAGCACTGATTCTACATATGTCGTACCAAGACATACTGGAACAGGAATCACTGATTACAGCTTCAAGTTTTGTAATCACAAGTGCCTAGGATTTTCCCCTCCCTTTCCAGGACAGTGCAGGTGTATGCTGATAAAATCAGTTTCTCTTATGTGGCCTGGAATTTCATTCTTGAGTGCGTGGGTGTTCAGCCATTTTGAATTGCTATAAAAAAATAAGCCCATGTGACTTGTAAACAACAGAAATCTTTCTCACAATTTTGGAAGCTAAAAACTTAAGACCAGTGAAGGTTGCTTTCCAGGTTACAAGTATCTTCACATGGCTAAAAAATACCAGCTAGTATCTTTGTATAAAAACACTGATGCCATTCATTAAATGTACACTCTCATGATCTTCTTACTTGAAAGGCCCCACCTCCTAAGACTATTTTCTGGAGATTAGATTTTAGCATATGAATTTTGACAGTGCGGGGGGCACATTTAGCCCACAACAGCAGTACAAGAAGGAGGCTGCATCTTGACCAGATATAGTGACTCATAGTTGATCACCTTTCTACTTTTTTCCTAGCTCTGCATAGCTCCCTCCCATCATGCCCCAAACATGTTCTCCAGCCTCTCATTGCTTTTAAGGGCTCTACAATTAACCATCTTTTTCATAATAACAAACTTGACCTTTTTGTTGATTTTTTTTTTCAGACAACAGATCTGATCCACATGGACTTGATTTTCTCATCTTTATAAAAGAAAGTGGTATTAATACTCATCTCACCATGCTTAAGACACTTAATGAGAAAACCTGAAAACATCAGCATAGCACCTGGCTTTAATTTAAACACATTCTTCTCTAAATTACTAATTTGTATTTTGCTTTACCTCTCTATGCTGTACTCATTTTACCAAAATATATTAATGTTTATCTCCAAAAGGAATTTGATAAATATCTTATATGTGACACAATTCTCACTTTGAATTATGCTTACCATTACCATTGTATATGGACAGAGGTAGGATAGTTAAAACAGGAAACAATTTGCTGGTTATGTTTAATTTTTAACTACATAATATAGTATACACACAAAATGATATGTCTAATGTATGTGAATTATAATAAATTAATATTATTATTCTTAATGTTATTAAGAAAGATACTATTATAAACAAAGAATACTATTTATACAAAATCAAGTATCAAAACATCCAATGAGTATCCAGTTAAAATGAAGTAAGGCCTATGCTTACAACTTTCAAACAGGATCACAACTTGATTCTATTATAAAAAAGCAGAAAGTATGAGCTTTGTATATGAACTTGAGACTATTAATCAAGTACTTCAGTTTCATTTCTCTTTCTGGATGAATAAACATAATAATGATAAACATTTCCTGACCAGTGGAACTATGTTAATATATTGTAGTCTTTTTAAATACAATTAATCCATGAATAAAGCAAACTAGCATCACAGCCTAAACATAAGAACTCTGAACCATAAATTAAGAGATTTCTACTATAATCCCATTTTCTAGATATTGGTGAGGTTAAGAATTAAGATGATAAATGCACAAACAAGCACAAAGGCAAAATCAATACCAGAAATGTAAGACAGAGGGGGAGAGAGCCCTTACTAGAAAATACATATTTAAATAAATAAAGTTTCAACATAAACAATAGCTATAGAATGTAAAATTAATATCCTGGAAAGGCTCACATGTTGAAGGTTTGGTCAGTCTCCATTGCAGCCATGTTCAGAAATGCAGCGCTTGAGATGTTTCAGGATCACAAGAGCTCTGACTCCATGGATGGATAAACTCATTTGAGGGGTCATACCTGATGGCATTATTGGAAAGTGCTTAAAACTTTAGGAGATAGGGCCTTTTTAGAAGAAGTGGATCCTTGCAGTTTTGCTCTGGAAGAGTATTTTTCCCCCAGCTCATGGCCAATTCCCTAAAAGCTCTCTTTCTATTGTTATGCTCGAATTCAGGACCCCCCAAAAGACCACCAGAGACCAAGATGGATGTAAACAGCAAAGAGGTGTTTATTGCGAGCTAGCTTGGTCCTCCCTGTGCACACACAGCAACTGGTGATGCTGAGAGAGGCCCCAGCTCAGGGTTTGCAGCAGTTTTATATATTCTTTGGAGAAGGCAGGGACCCCCACATACATCATAGCATCTCTTAGCAAATCATCACACATCGTGGGAAAATCAAATAACAACTCTAAAACATGATTAGCACATTCACTGGTGGGAACAAGTTGGGTAGGGGTGATTAGTTACTACAAGAGGGGTATTCATTTGAACTGATTGGTTTAAGCCAAGAGGGGTGTTCATGCTGAACTACATGGTTTCCCAACATGTTATCAACCACCATAAACTACTGGGAGGGTCATCTGGCATCCCAGGTATTTCCCTGTCTCATGCTGATTGGTGGCTGCTAGGGGGTTGCTATGGATCCCCACCTAGCCTGACTGAGTCAGGGACACCTGGCACAGCAGATCTCTCCTGTTATTTGTAGATAAACAACTTAGCAGGGTGGGAATGTGCCTAGGAGTGTTCTGTGGGTCTTTCCAAGGACAAAGGTCATGTCCCTTCCTTGGACAGGCTTTGCTCTGAGGTAGAGGCTGGTTTTTTGTTAGAGTCTGTAAACAAGTCAAGATGGCGCCTGGCATGTTGCCAGGGGGAGCGGTTTGTGAAGTAACGCCAGCGAGCCATTAAGTGTGGAGATTCCTTATTGGTTGACTGCTGTATCTAGTTTATGTTAATTAAGATAAGCTGTGTGGAATGTATATATACCCCTCCTGTCCTACAATAAATGGCTCCCACTCCTGCTGTATCAATGTACACAAGTTGTTCCTCACCCCCCAGTTAGTTTGCTGCAGCCAGACTGCGGCAGTTTTTCACTATCTGCTACCTGGCTGCCATGAGCTGAGTTGCCACTATGGTGTTCTGCCTCACCTCAGGCCCAAACAATGGAACCTACTGACCATGTCTGAAACCATAATCAAACTGAATTCTTCTTCCTTCCTTGTTTTTCTCAGGTGTTTTTCCATAGCAAAGAAAAACTAACATGCTAATTAAGATCCCCATAGCTGCTGGAAATGAAGACAGAATTAGGATACATAGGGGTGGGGAGTGACAGAACTAATAAAGTCTAAGAAATAGTAAACAAAACCTGTTTCTTCAAACTTTCATTCTCATTTCCTCAACTTCATTTTTTTCCATTCTTTTATTTTTAAAGCATCTGGAATAAAAATGCACAGTAAGATATAATACAGTTTATATTTGTTTATCATGTAACTAACAGTAATATTATTTTACCTTGTGTAGGTGTCATATTTTTAACAAAGAAAACACATTATCATGAAAATTAAACAAAAGGCAGAATATTGTGGGAAGTAAAAATCTCCCCAGGTTTTCCTTCTTTCAGACTTTGAAACCTATAATTCAGGTGAAGACAAACCAAGTAATTTTTTTATATAATCTAAGATGATTAAGCATGGAAATAAAAGAAAATTTATTTTCAGTTCATTCAATAAAGAAATATATTGTTTTGTAAAATTTTTTAAAAGAATAGGGCCAAATGATCTGCATGGAAAAGTTTAAATACAGCTGAATGATTCTTTTTAAAAGGGGCTTTTAACTCTCAGAAAAGAAAATCACATTGTATGCAACATTTATACAAATATTGTTGGTAGATTAGTTTTTATTCAGAAGACCAATTATACCCTTTTGTATTATTATCAAAGTCTAGAGGTTGCTTAACACATGCTAATTTTACAGTATCTCTACTAAGAGAAAGATCATCTGAAACCCCATCTCTCCTTCAGCTGTGGGCAATAATATAAGATTATCAGGAAGAAGAACAAAATCTATATCTATAATATTAGTTTTGATTCTGACTTCTGTCATTGTAAATTATGTTATCTTAACTATTCACTAAAGCATTAATATAAAAATATATCTTAGATTAGTTTCGATTTGCATTTCTCTAATTGCTAGAGATGATGGACAATTTTTCATATATTTGTTGATTGATTGTACATCCTCTTCTGAGAAGTGTCAGTTTAGGTCCTTGGCCCGTTTATAGATTGGGTTATTTATTTTTTTGGTGCTTAGCTTTTTGAGTTCTTTATATATCCTAGAGATTAGTGCTCTATCTGATGTGTGAGGGGCAAAAAATTGCTCCCTGGTTGTAGGCTCTCTGTTCACCTCACAGATTGGTTTTTTTTGTTTTTTTTTTTTTCTGAGAAGAAATGTTTTAGTTTGAATCCAACCCACTTATTGATTCTTGGTTTTAATTCTTGTGCTACAGGAGTCTTATTAAGGAAGTTGGAGCCTCATCCCACATGATGAAGATGAGGGCCTACTTTATCTTCTATTAGATGTAGAGTCTCATTTAATTCCTAAGTCCTTGACCTACTTTGAGTTGAGTTTTGTGCATGGTGAGAGATAGGAATTTAATTTCATTTTGTTGCATTTGGATTTTCAGTTTTCCTAGCACCATTTGAGCTATCTTTTCTCCAATGCATGTTTTTGGCACCTTTGTCTAATATAAGATAATTATAATTTTGTGGGTTAGTCTCTGTGTCCTCTATTCTGTACCATTGGTCTACCAGTCTGTTTTGGTGCCAATACCAAGCTGTTTTTGTTACTATTGCTCTGTAGTAGAGTTTAAGGTCTGGTATAGTAATGCCACCTGCTTCACTCTTCCAGCTAAGGATTGCTTTAGCTATTCTGGGTCCCTTATTTTTCCAGATAAATTTTATGACTGCTTTTTCTATTTCTATTTTTCTTTTTCTATATCCATTGGGATTTTGATCAGAATTGCATTAAATCTGTATAGTGCTTTTGGTATCAAAACTACTCTAAGATATCATCACACTCTAGTCAGAATGGCAGCTATTATAAAGACAAACAACAATGTGTTGGCGAGGATGTGGGGAAAAAGGTACATTCATACATTGCTGATGGAACTGCCAATTGGTGCAGCCAATATGGAAAGCAGTATGGAGATTCCTTGTAAATCTTAGAATGGAACCACCATTTGACCCAGCTATCCTACTCCTCAGTCTATACCTAAAGGACTTAAAATCAGCATACTACTGGGACACAGCCAAGTCAATGTTTGTAGCAACACAATTCACAATAGCTAAACTGTGGAGCCAAACTAGATGCCCTTCAGTAGATAATGGATTAAAAAAAATTGACATATATACACAATGGAATATTACTTAGCAATAAAAGAGAATAAAATCATGGCATTTGCAGGTAAATAATTGGCATTGGAGAAGATACTGCTAAGTGAAGTTAGCCAATCCCCAAAAAGCCAAATGCTAAATGTTTTCTCTGACACAAGGAGGCTGATTCATAGTGGGGTCCAGAGGGGGAGCATGGGAGGACTAGAGGATCTTTAAATAGGGCAGAGGGGTGGGAGGGAAAGGGATGGGAAAGGGGGTTAGCAAGGATGATGGAATGTGATTGACATCATTATCCAAAGTTCATGTATGAAGACACGAATTGGTGTCAATATACTTTATATACAACCAGAGATATGAAAAATTGTGCTGTATATGTGTAATAAGAATTTTAATGCATTCCACTGTCATTTATTTTTTAAAAATCCATAAAAAAGAAGAAAATAAATTGAGCTAAAATATACATCTTACAAGTTATTAGTATTTAATAAAACTATACTAAATATATTACAAAGACCTTGTATTTATAGGAAAACTAGCTTTAAGCTACATACAATTAGGGCTGGGCTTGTGACTCAGTGGTAGAGTGCCTAGAATGTGTGAGGCATTGGGTTCATCCTTAGCATCACATAATAAAAAAATAAAGTTATTATGTCCATCTGAAACTAAAATATGTGTGTGTGTGTGCATGTGTTTTAATAAATTGGGTCATATCAGATAAAAAGTGTTTCAAAAAAACCTTGGTAACCAAATTCAAGATTTCATAAGTTGTAAATTCAAAAGTCTTTATAACTTTTTTATAAAGAGCCTCTTTTCCTGACACATTTCAAAAATTAACAGAACCATAAAAGAAGTCTGGTTTTCATTAACCTTAATAGCCACTTCTATTTTTCCCATCACCTTCATTCTAAATATAAAGTAATATTCACTACATATCAAAAGGCTGAAAAAATTTAATTGGTCAGTAAGGGTTGAATTCACTATTGAAAATCTTAGCCATCTGGTTATAAACCCACACTCCTTCTGCAAGTCTTCAATACTAATAAATACACCCAAATTTTGTATTTTATTTACTTTTTCATAGAATTCTCAGTTCTTTAAAGGTATAAATGTATTATAGTGATGGCGATGATATTGTAAATTTTTGAAATTTTATTTTGTGATTGTATCTTTCTAGTTGAAAGCTCTCAGGCATGTGATTAGTTCTCTTGTAAAATAAATCTCAGAGAATTGGCTGATCCCTTATAACATGTGGGGACACAGCAGGATAATGCAATGTATAAGCCACAAAATATTCTCATCTGAACTGAATCTACAAGTAGACTTCCCAGCATCCAGATCTATGGTAAATAAATATATATTTATAAGCCATCCAGTTTATGATATTTTCTAATACCATGTTATTACATACCCTATTATATTTATTTATTTATTTTGACTCAAATTTTAAGATATGACTCTCTCTACCTAAGTATAATTTTCTAACCTGATCCATATTCCTTAACCTTCCTTTATCACTGGCTTCCAGACTGACCTATTTTTATCTTCCGTATTTGAATTGCTTCATAACGATCGTTTAATGGGTCCTACTCACTTGGATATGATCTTATTCTTGAAATAAATTTGATTTGTTGTAGGCATAAATAAAAACATTTATATTTGTGAAAAACTCCATATAATCAAATTCAAAACTAGCAACTGATTCTTTTAAAGACCATTTTAACAATTTCAATTCAAAATACTATAAAAATATGATTTTAATTACTTTCCCAGGCTCTCTGTGAAGCCTCACAAAATTTCAGAGTCCTAATTTTTAATGATGAGAAATGATCTGAATCATTTTAAAAATATATCCCGTTTTTAAGTTTTTACTGCAGCAGCCAGACCAACTTTATATATTTCTAACCAAAGCAGTATTAAGAAAAATTATTAGGGGCTGGGGATACAGTTTAGTTGGTAAAGAGCTTGCCTAGGATGCACAGAGCCCTGAGTTCAATCCCCAGTAGCACCAAAAAAGAAAAAAAAAGAAAATTGTTATGTTTGGAAAAAGTCAATTATATATTTAGATGCTTAGCTATATGTTTTTTATGTTGAATCAAGTGAGGCAAATCAAACCTGAGGAAAAATTAGTTAAGATTGTTGTTATTGCATTGTTGAGTAAAAGTTTATAAGATTCTAAAGCAAAGGTTGGCAAATGATATGCCTTTCAGAGGACTCCTCTGTCATGAATGAGATTGGTCTCTCTTATAACAGGGACTGAATAGACAGAGTTGGTCTCTGCTTCCCCTTCTGCTTTCATTCATGTAAGTGCAATCTAAGAAGGCCTTCATGAGATGCTGGTGTTTCATGTATTCTGTTACAGTAGTAAACCTGGACTTTGATATAGGGTGAAGAGAGAAAATAACAACAACAACAACAAAACAAAAAAAGACTATGAATAATAAAACATTTTAGAATAAGGCTTATAATTCACTTGAAAAATTACTGTATCTAAGTATTGTTCACACTTTCCATTAGTTTATTATTCTTAAATAAGTATTTTTATATCTAGTAAAAATAGTATGAGATAAACTTTATATTCAATAGTTTTCTTTATTAACAGTACCTCACAAGTATACAAAATACATCAAACACAGGAAATACAGGTTTTGTATATTCCCAGTAGTTTTTTTTTCTTTTGCCATTTTGTTTTTGTGTTAATTTTTAATCATCTGATTTATGACATATAGTTGTTATAAGTATTTTAAACTTTTAAAATGATTATTAAGTTAGTTACCTGGAAATACTATGAGTAATTATTAGGTTTACCTAGCTTTTTGTAGATTTGTAGGGTTGTGTTAACTAAAAGTTGTTCCAGATAAGTTGAGGAAGGTAAGCCAAAGACTCTGCCACTGATGATGGCTCCTAAAAGGAAGATTTGTTGGACAGACAGTACAGAGAAGAGAAGCATAACAGATGATATAAAAGGAGCATTTTTTTTGAAAAGAGGAAAGATGATTAAAAAAAAATTTAGAAAGTTTGATATGAGCACACTAACCAATAGATGAATACAGTTTTTATGCTATTCAATCCTATAAAGATAGATGTTTTCTTGTAAAAAAAAATCATTTATTTAGACGTTAAATAAAATATCTTTCCAGACAAAAGAAACAAACACTAGATGATCCAGATATGGTGGCACATGCCTGCAATCCCAGAGACTTAGGAGCCTGAGGCAGGAGGACCTGGAGCTCAAAGCCAGCCTCAGCCACTTAGCAAGGCCCTATGCAACTTAATGAGACTGCCTCAAAATAAAAAAATAAAAAGGGCTTGTGGATGTGGCTCAGTAGTTAAGATCCTCAGTGCTCAATCCCCAGTACCAAAACTAAGAAAAAACAGTAGTTGATTATGGTGAGGCGTACAGTGCCTTGCTAGTGGATCATTTTTCCTGCCCAGAAGGGCATAAGCCACCAGAAAAGATAAATCAGAATTAAATCGTGAAAAAATAAGAAACAGATTCAGAATTATAGTTTTGAAGCAGAGCTCCTGATAAATTCAGCCCACACAGAAACTGGGGATTCAGTGGTTTATTTAAGGAAGTACATAAAAGGCAGTGATAAGGTTTCAGGGGTAGAGTCTTGCTTTGCGATGTCTTACATTAAGCAGGTTGATTGGCATCTTGGCAAGTTACACCCATCTCTAAGAGGCTGTGTGGCTGAAGCAGGTCATTCCATCTCTCTCCAGTGCTTTGGGGCCTTTTTGAGCAGAGCTGACCAGGAACTCACATGTATTTGGGCGATCTTCCCAATACCAGACTTTCCTGCTCACTGGCTACAATGCTGAAAAGGTCCTCACATATAGTTCAAGGATGCCTCTCGACAGTTGATTTTATTCCAGTGTTCTTTCCAGCAATAGTTGAGAATACAGATCAAGTTTGTATGCTCAATTTTGCCGAAATGAAAGGTGGGAGATTTTCTAGGGGGGCATGGTTAAGGCATTTTAGGTCATTGGTGTTTGTTAATTGGATTTACCTAAAGGAAAAGTAAACTTTCTCTTTTCAATGTGAGAGAAAGATTTACAGATAGAGCCTGATACACAAGTACCCTGCCTACAGAGACTGGAGATGTGTGCACTCTCCTCCTTGATGATTACATTGGAAAGGAATGCCTTAAATGTTTTTGAGAAAGACATCCCTGAGATACAAAACTGAGATTCAAAAGAAATTTACATCTAAAGGGACAAAAAAAAAAATAATTTGCAAACAATGGCCAGTTTCCTAAAATACTTGCTTAAAGAAAAAGGATATCAGGATCCTAGAGTCAGGAAAAAAAAAAAAAAACTTTCTGAAGTTTGCCAAAGCAGAGAAAAACATTGAGTCTTTTTTCCAGAGAGACTTCACAGGATTTATGACTGCATACCTTATGGATTACAATTGCAAATTAGTAAGGAAAATGCTATAAGCATTTACTTTTCATTAGTCACTACAAAGCTCTCTGCAAAAAGGGTCCACTGAAAAAAGAGGGTGCATGACCAAGTTTTAAGGCTCATAGTCAGGAAATAGTGATTCTGAGTACTTCGTGGTGTTTCTTAATTGGACCAGATTCCTTCTCAATCATCTCAGTTTTCTAAGTTGAAATAAAGCTAAAAAACTATTTCATAGTTCTCCATGAAATATTAGGGAATAAGCAGTCCTCTTTAGTGTTTGGTAGACCCTCGTTATAGTATCATTATAAGACTAGTGCATCAAAGTGGTGGCAGCAGAAGGGAATGTAATGAGTTTGAAAGGGCAGACATGCTCACCACTGTGACTCTGGGGGATCTATGATTTACAGAATAAAAGAGAATGGAGGCTCCTAAAGATAGTAAGAATAATTACAACCATGTGCTTTAGCAAACCATTCAGTCCATGTTGATAAACTACATAGGGTAGATAGTAAGTCATGCTACTTGGCTGCAGGTACCAGTTACAATAATAGAAGTAGTTGTGTCTCTTGAAAATTAAAATTTTATTCTCCCATTCTCTCACTATTTTCTATAAAACAGTGTCTACACTTATTCTCTTGTAAGAATTGATTTATAGCAAACACAATTACTGGTCATGCTATTAAAACTTATTAAAATTATACAATGATCCAAGGATATGGTGCATATATTACCCATATTTTTGAAAAAGAAAATAGACCTGTGGAACTAAGTAACACATAGAAAACAAAATTTGAATCTGACCATAGAGCTGTGTTATCTAGTATATACTACCACATAACACTACTTCATGAAGCTATATGCATTTAAAATAAAGAAAATTAAATAAAATTAAATGTTCATTGCCTTAGCCAAACCATCCATGTTTAAAATGCTTCATAGCACCATAACCATTGATTGATTACCACACTCTCAGGGAAAATGGAACATTCCTAACTACTCAGAAACTCTTAGTGGATAGTATTGCTATAATCTAAAACCACAGTAGAATTCTACCTCTGTCCAATGTAAATTAAAAAGTGTCTAACACATAGCAGGTGTTCAATAAAGGTTAGTTCTTTTTGTTCTTTGAAGGGGGAGATGACCCGTTCTAATAATAAAATGCTTTTAAAAAGAGTTTTGTTCATTTTTTAGTCTTCAAGATTTTATCGTGAAAGGAAACTCAAGTTAAAGGTGAAATCTAGTTCATGAACCCTTCCTGAGGATGCAAAACTGTAGCAATTTCTGTTTTTGTATGAGAGTCAACATGTAATAAAAAGCAATGACTTTTAATCCAATCCTTGGTCATGCTGCCAAAATGAAATGAACTTTTGTCAACTATTTTACTCAAAGGTACTGTAATTTCATCATGCAACATCTGTCAAAAATTGCTTGCTCTACTCTTATCGCAACATGTAGAAAATGAAAGGCTTACTATCAGTCGAATCATGTTTAATTTCTGGATTTCAGGAAATTGTGCTTGTTTAGCTATTTGTTATCAGAGCTAAATATAAGTTTGCCTGAAAACTACATTGCAGAGTAGTTTTCTTTTGAATGTCAGATTCTGACCTATAAGAGCTAAATAAGAAATATTTTAGGTCAAGTTCTAATGCAGAGCTAAGGTCTATATTTTCAGGTCAGCAAATTTTTGCCAAAGGCAACAAATTCAAATTATTACTATACTGAAATGATTTCCCTCTATATTGGCAACTTTAACTCTCCAATTCTTTGACTGCTGTTACCATAATTTTATAACTGCAAATGTTTCCAAAAAATAACATTTATAAAGTAAAATTTTAAAAGTATTTATTTGTTCTTTTTAGTTATACATGACAATAGAATGTATTTTGACATATCATGCAAACATGGGCTATAATTTCCCATTCTTATGTTTATACATTGATATGGAGTTACACTGGTAGTGTATCATATATGAACATAGGAAAGTTATATCCAATTCATTCTATTGTCTTTCTCATTCCCATATCTCCCTTCTTTCCCCCATTCTCCCCTGTCCAATACAGTGAACTTCCACTCCTCCCTCTCCCCTACCCCACCTATTTTGAGCCAGCATCCACATATCAGAAAACATATCAGCATCCACCTTTGGTTTTAGGAGAGTGGCTTATTTCACTTAGAATGATAGCTTCTAGTTCCTTCCATTTACTGGCAAATGCTATAATTTCATTTGTCCTAATGGCTGAATAATATTCCATTGTTTATATGTATATTCAATATTCTAATATTCCATTGTGTATATAGCATATTTTCTTATAAAGTAAAATTTGAGTGGTCAATAAAACTATTAGTACATTGAATGGTTTCAACATGACTGTTTCTTCAAGTAAGCAAATAATGCTTATTGTCATTGATTCTGAAAAGTATCACTTAATTTTCATCTAACAAAAAGAATAAGGATGTTATTTTTATTAACTCCCCCTTTTTCAAGGACTGGAGACACATCAGTGACAAAATACTTGCCTGGTATGCTTAAGGCCTTTGGTTCAATCTGCAGGAATGTAAGCAAAAAAGAGTACCAAATTTATATGTAAATTGCCATGATCTTCCTAAGCAATAAAATCATATCACCTAGGCTCTTGACCTTTTCTGTGCCAAAAATTACCTAGCATTGAAAGGTTGCAAGACATAATGCCAGCTGATGATGGACTCTGAAAAGCAATTAATCAGATGAGGTAAATTTATGTGGAAATAAATGTCTAAACCCATTTATGCAGATGTACCAAAATACATACACTATTTAATTTGTAAGAGTGGAACTTGCTTACCGTCTTGGTGTTGGAAAATTCAAGGTCAAGGCATGGGAAGGATAAGTGTCTGGTGAGGGTTGTTCTCTGTTCCTACAATAGCAGGTCAGAAAGCAGAAGGATATGTGCAACAAATGATTGCTAAGCCTCTTATATAAGGGCCTTAATCACTGTCACAAGAGGAAGAGTCCTCAAGTCCTAATTAAAGAACCAACTTTTCCATCCTATTAATTTTTCATTAAGTTTCAACATCAGAATATTGGATGGTTCACATTCAAATATTAGTGGATGCAGAATGATTAACAGTTTTAAATTTTGTTCCACACTAAATAAATTACCAAAATAATATCTACATATGTGGCATTATATTGGAAAATAAAAATGGAGACTATCACTTATCTCCTTGGAATTGAAAGAAAAAAACAATTTTAATTCTTGAATGATATTTTTACCTATGAAATATTTTTAAAACAAATAAACTTAACAAGGGTTTTCTCTCTTCACCTTCTTGCTTTCACTGTCCAAACACAGCCATATTAAGAAAGAAAGAAAGAAAGAAAGAAAGAAAGAAAGAAAGAAAGAAAGAAAGAAAGAAAGAAAGAAAGACAGACGGAGGAAAACAAAACAAAAAACAAAAAGTAAAACTCAACTATGATGGACTTCAATTCAGTATTGTTGATATTCCCAGGCTTCCTTTTTCTATCAGCTACTTATGAAAGAAAGTCTATATAACAATAACCTACTAAATGCATAGGTACAGAGTTAAATTTGTCTCAAAAACAGAATACATTGCACTCCATTGACAAAAATAGAACTATATGGTGTGACTCTCTCTGTTAACAGAGTGCAGACAATCTAGGTCATATTTTTATATTTAATTATCAAATCATCTGTGTATCAACATTTATGTTCTTCATATCTTTTTGTGTTCTTCAAGACTTATAATCAAAAGGGAAAGACAATATACATTTACAAAGAAATATCTAATCTCCTATTAGAATAGTTTCAAAATAAAATGTTAAAGTATTAGAGATGCTAGTCAGTAGCTCTAAAATCCAAACTATGTAAATCAAATAACAGAAGCTGTTAGTTAAATTATTCTTTTCCTCACTCTTAAATAGTTAATGAAACAATTTTATTCCTGGAAGGAATCTTTGTCCTTTTACAAGTAAGAGTATTGACATGTTTAAATTATTTTAAATGTGTAAAATATCTATTTTTTACACTTTTTTCTGTCTAGAGAAATATAAACATTTTCAGAAATACACATCCCCCACATACTAATGTCTAGTAAATTAGAGGGAAAATGAAGAAATTTCTTTAATGTTTAGCAACCTATAAATTTAATTCCCTAAGAAAATTCTTAACAAGATTTTGGGAAAAGGAAATAAAAACCATGTAAGAGGTGAACAACCGGTCTAATCCACAACAATATTTGTGTAAAGTTCTGAAGATGATCAACCAGATATTTTTTTTCCTGAGTGTAGTCATCATATTAAATGTGGTATATATTGGCGAATGACTTTTCAATATTCAAATTTGTTGGAAACCTTAATTGCAATAAAATTATACTTCCCCATTATTACAGTAAGTTTTTAAAGAACATCTTGTTCCCTTTCAAAAAAGACAATGCTGTGAGACCCTTTCATCCATTATTAAGTCCAATTAATTATTTACATATTTTTTAATTCATCTTTTGACAAATGTTTTTTGAATCCCTTCAATATGTTCAATAATTTCTGGGACTTGGACTACAAAAATTATTTCATGACATACAATAGGAAAATAGTATGATTTATACCAAGACATCATAAAATATTAAATATGATATATATATTTATACCTGTATTATAAAAATAAAATTTTTAACTATGGACATCAGAGAGGTAGACTTTTATTGTGACACTGAACAAAGTCTCTGTTTATAGTGAAAGAAATTGTCTAGAGTAATCCCTAAGAATCATTGAAATATGCAAGTATTAAGTGAGGACAACACAGGAAGAGATGATATTGGGAAGCTTGATTTGAGTCATTAAAGGAAATAAAAATTTTAACAAGGGGAGAAAGAATGCTCAATAGCAATAATCCCTTGGAGGACATTAATGGCAGTTCTTTCCTTATTATTATATTTTATCATTTACTTGACAAAGTGAACAGTTTGTTAGAAGAAGTTACAAGCATTCCCTAAATGTGAATATAGACATTGTTTATAAAGTTGCGTGTGTTTGTGTTTGTTTTTATATATCATAAAACGATCTGTTCACATTATTTGAATTAGAAGTTTTACCTGAACAAAGTTATTTGTCTCTTTTTAAAACTGCCTCACTTTTACTTAGAGAAGTTCAAATACACAAAGAATATGTGTTCATGTAATTTTTAAGATTGCTTTTTGTATTTTTAATAAAATCTCCAAGTGTCAGAGGACATTTTACTTAGATGTTTAAAATATATTGGTGCATAATAATTATATGTAATAGCAGGATTTATTGTGATATATTTGTATATGCAAATAACATAATTTGTCAACTTTATCCTCCAACCTCATTGTATTAGTCAATTTTGTGTCACTGTGATCAAAATACCTGACAAAACACATTAGAGGAGGGAAAGTATATTTGGGGCTCACAGTTTCAGAGGTCTCAGTCCATAAATGGCCAAGTCCATTGCTCTGGGCCAAAGTTGAGGCAGGATGTCTTAGCAGAAAGGCAGGGTGCAAGATTGTTGCACTGTTAATAACAGCCAGGAAGCAGAGAAGGGGGTAAGAGACCCGTGAGAATATGAGCCATCCCAGTTCATGCCCCCAGTGACCCTCTTCCTACAGCCATGCCCAACCTATCCACAGTTATCACCCAGTCCATTGAAACTAGGATGGGCGAATTAGGTTCCAGTTATATAATCTAATAATTTCACCTCCAAATATCCCTGCATTAATACAGGAGCTTTTAGGGACTATCTCCTATCCAAACCACAATTTGCTGCCCAATCCCCCCAAAATACACGCCCATCTCACAATGTAAAGTGCCTTTAGTCCATACTCTTAACAGTTTCAGCCTTGCTGTGAATCCTTCTAAAAATTAAAAGCCAGTTACATATGTACAGTATAGAGTGGTACAGAGTAAACATTCTCATTCTTATAGGGAGAAAATGGGGATAAGAAATAAAGGAATGGGACAAAGCAAGACCTAAATATAGCCTAGTAAATAGGTACTATAACTTTGAGTACAGCATCTAGGACATGTGGTGGCAAGATGTGATTTCCAAAGGACGTTTATAGCCCTACCCCATTGACCTTGCTGGTTGCAACTCACATGGGCTTGATTTTAACCTTGCTCTTTCTGCAACCAGCAGATTTTCCCAAAGTGTTGTGCTGCCTTGAAGTTTCCTCTGTTAGATTAATTAGTTCATCACTTTTAAGCTCAGTCTCATGCAAAGTCTCAAGATATGGACAAAATTTAGATAAGTTCTATGCCAGAATATAGTCCTCTGGTCAAATTCCTAATAGTGTCCTCATTTTCCTCTAAAACTTCATGAGCACAGTACACATTCATGTTGGCTTTCTGGTTCTGAGCTTTGACAAGAATCACTCAATAAGCCCTACTTAAAACATCTTTCCCAGTCTGCATCTCTAAACTTTTCCAAGTTGAATATTAATTAGTGGGAGTGTGAAATTGAAATGAAATTCTCTAAGCTTTAGTTTTTCACATCTACAAATGAGAACTAAAATAATAATGTTGATACAAAATAGATTTGTAATAAATAAGAAAAAGTGATAAGCAAATATGGTTCAAATAATTACATTAAGATTTTATTAATAGTTAAGAAAAAAGTATCTTATCTATGTTCAAGTCCAAAATAGCACCCATATATCTAATACATTTTTTAGAGGGGATCCATGGATACTAGCTTGCAACAAAGACACTTCATAGGATCAATTAAAAAAATAATCATTGATTCAGCCCCCTTATCTACTCAAGGAGTTGAAGAGAGTACAGTAGAAGCATTCTGATAAATGTCCTTTGTGACAATCTGTAGTAAGAACAGGATCTTATGTAACTTCTTTTACTGAGTATGTCTCTGAGGTGATTAATAGCCCAGAAAAGAATGAAAGAAAGCAGCAAATTGCTTCCTGCCCTAGTGTAGATTTTGTCCTGCTTAATATGAAATAGACAATAAGCTTTTCACATGTTTGTGTCTAGGTAAAATCAGTGTCAAAATCACACACATTGATTTACAATTTGTCATGGCCCCATCTCTCACAGATCAGGAAAAGTTCAAATTTATCTTATATAACTTTTAAACAAATGCAAGTAGTGTTCAATAGCAAAAAATGTTCAAATGATAGCAAAAAAAAACACACTTTTTTTGAAGCAAAGGTTAAAAACAACTTGAAATCATAAGTGAAATATTACTATAAAATTAACAGAAAGCAGGATTACTCACTTAAGAAATGTAAGCCAAAGATAAATCATTACTTAACGGTTTAAGTTTCTATAAAATAAAGTGTCCAGGGGGACTTGTTACTATCAAACAGAAAAATATCAAATGCTAAGATTAACTGGCAACATTAGTGGAGTCTTTTATTTCACATGCTTCATCTGTCAAGTCTTACCTTATGCAAGCTCAAACTACTTAATTTCCCCTGAAGGATCCAGTCAGGACTTTGGTTACAAATGATTAGTATGTATGTAATCTACAATTCAAACAAAACAGTGGACAATTTTGATTAGGTGTGATATCGGTGCTAAAAATTGTACAAAGCCATAACTAGAGTTTAGGCTGTTTGTGCAAAGCAGGTCTATAAATGTCTGCCTTGTGGTGATTTAATCTAAATAGTATGATTATTATGCTTCTTTTTCAGGATGCAGTTGAAAAAAAAAGTTTGAGATATATCAGGGCTATAAAATATAACAAGAAACTGTGTGAAGCCCTCAATTAGCGATACTGAGATCAGAAATATAATATCATGGTGCTTGACTTTCCAAAATAAAAAAAAGTAGGCTTTTTGCTTGAAGACAAAATTTTCCCTTTCCTAACTTAATTTGTAAAATTATAACACATTGTGTGATTTTTGGTGGTGTCAAAGTGGGTTAACAATGCAGACAGGTTGTTTTGGCAGAGCTAAATGAGAAAATGCCTAGAATAATACACTGTAATATCTGCTTATAATATTCCTAAAACATTATTGTATATCTAAGATCTTAATTGACAATAAGATCTTATGTTTTATTGCTGTAAATGTGTTATCAGCAAATGTTATAATTCCAAGAAATATTATGTTAGTAAATAGACTAAGCCTACCAGAATCAAATTTCTCAAGGTATTTAAGATGTCAGTACAGTAGAAAATAATTTCTTTTTTGAAATTCTGTAAAGAAGCATATATTCCATTACAATATAAATAATATACTCTTTCTAAGAATGATATACTTTATATTAAATAAGATACAAAATCCAAGAAAAAAAAATCTGAAACTATGTCAGTTCTAATGGTATGCTTCAAAGCTTTATGCAAACCATCTATAGAAGAATAAATTGGAGGATATTTCTTTTGGATTTATTATGTACCTAATCTGGTATTTACCTCTTAATCCCAGCTATTCTTCTACTAGAAAAAGGCTATTGGTCCTTCAATAGTACCAGACTTCTATTTGAGATATGTGGTATTTATTTTATATTACTGGAGTATGACTACGATCCCACACAATTAAGTGTTCCCTAATGATGTTGGGGTTCTGATTATGGTTTTATTTCAGAGAATGGCATACATTTGAGCTACAAAGATTGGTATAGATTATAAAAAATACTTACTGAATTGTTGTTGCAGCTGAGAGGAACAGTGTTTAGTCTGGACTTCCAGGAATGGCACCCAGTGGCTCAGTATCTAGCAGGTTGCCAAAGAAGCGTCTGCTTCTGCTAAAGACAAGAAACTGAAGAATCCTCAGGAATACATCAGCACCATGTTCTAGAAATGTGCCTTTTCTTCTTTGTCTGGTCAGCATAATTGATTGATTTCTCAAATAAAACAGGTTTTTTTTTGTTTGTTTGTTTGTTTGTGTGTTTGTTTTCCCTATGAAGGTGCCATACCAACTTGTCCAAATCTGAATTGCATACAGGTTTCAATGGTAGTGAAATGAAAGTTTCATTTGGTCACAATACTTAAGAAAGGCAAAGTGCAAAGAGGGTTGAATAGATTTTATTTCAATACACATTGCCTCCTCACATGGACTATCCATATGAAGGACTATCTATATGAATCAATTTGGTCCTACATATAAATCTACATTATGTCTTAATGTTAGCCTTCACCATCCAGTTGAACTGAGGTTGAAAAATGATGTGGACCCAAATTTTAGAATAAAAACAAGAACAAAACTTAAGAAGAAGAAGAAGAAAAACTTAATCCCCAGATCCAAGAAGGATGCTAAAGGCAGCTAGTCTTTGCTGTAAGTTCCACTATTGTTCTATTAGACATTTCAGCATGAGGTTGTCTCCTCAAGTGGGAGCCACTTGAGAACCCTAATACTCCATAGAGAATTCACTGAGGTGTGATCCAAATTAAAAAGGATTAAAGAGCAAGAGAATTCTTCAATGAGCATGTGGACATGGTTGCTACCAAACCATTTATATCAATAAAAATCCAATATATTTTCCTGAGAAAATCTTTCCCTTAAGTGATGGCATTGTACCCATGTAGCAGCCCTCCACCTCCTCTTGGCCAGAAGGAGATGAATAAAACAGAGGATCTCACATATTTCATAAATATTAGAGTATTTAATACATGGAAGAACCAGTAAAGTAAAAGGCAATTTGGAGAAAATTATAATTTTAAAATAATTATTAAAAAATTTAGAGAAATTATGAGAATGTCAGATAAATTTCAAGGACTACAAATTGTTTTAGATACTAATTTTATAAAATTATTATGACACATCCATTAATTATTTATTAAATAATTGTTAATTTATATAGAAAGCTTACACGTACATACATCACATGGAACATAAAATCTAATTGAAGGCAGATGTTTAAATTATTAGGTATTAAAGTATAAATGGTTTATAGGAGTCACAGAATTATAGAGTAAATGATGATTTCATATTTGAAATCTCATAAAACTTTTCTTCTATATTCCCACTATATAATAGCTATTTACATATTTGCTAACTAAATCAGTGATATATAAATGTATGACTCACATAAGTCCTTCATTCATTTAGAAAAATGTAAAATAACATGCAGATACATAACATAAAAATATAGGAGTTAAATCATCATTATATGAATGCAAATTTATAATGTAAAGTTATATTGTAATATACAGAGAATTTATTTGTATGGACTGAAAATACAACTAGGAAAGCATATAATAAGAGATAAATAAACATATAAACTAATAATATCTAGAATGTTGCTATTGATATAAAACAGTTTAGAAATTTGTGCAATATGTATATATTTAAGACTTCAAAGTTGCATTGTTAAAGTAGGTTGATCCATGCTTCCTGCCTCTACACTATTTGTATTGTAAGGGACCACTTGGAAATTTGCCACTTCTGAACAACAGAAAATGGTTAGAATTTCTGTTAGTTAGCCCATTTATTGTCTCCCTACATCTCTATTCATATTATGAAAGGTATCACCAAAATGTCCCTGAAACTGTGCAGTTTCTTTCTTTTTTCTTCAGGATTCCCATCTGTCCTGTGGAGTTCTCTGTTACATCCTTGGGTAATCTGGGAACCAACCTAGTTTCTATAACAAAGGCTAAGAATCATTCACTATTATTATGCAGAACTGATCTGTAATTTAAACCCCTTCTTGTGAATTCCCCCAGATTTTTTCTCACCCTCATCACTGAGGTGATTTGTTCTGAGTATAGCGCATTGAAATTCCCAGACCCAGATGGTTTGATAGCCTGATATTTTAGAATTTTGCCCTTATTCACTTTTACCTGTTAAGTACAGCCAAGATATTTTTCTCCCATCTCTTTTGCAGGGACCATGAGTGTAAAATTGTAACAATAACTGTTTAGCATTTGTAAAATATCTTAGAGAAATAGAGTTGAATAGTTATTGTTAACGATGTGAATTTTATTGAATTGTAATGTTGGAGAAAAGTTTACAGAAATCGTATCTCCTTTTATGTTTTATATGTTAATTAAAAGAAAGTATTTGCCTTTGTATTAAAATCTTTAAAGCATAAAAATTCAAATCAAGGGTCCTGAATGCTAATATTTGTAAGTCATAGGCTATCACATAATTATGTGTGAATAACAATAGCTAGTATTAATTTTATGCCACAATTTATCTTCCTAAATCATGCCATCATTCTTTCAAGCTTCAGACTTCCCAATCATCAATCTCAGGGTTTCATCTTATCAGAAGTAAAAGGAAAAGAAGAATATAAAATAAATTCTGTCCAAATATTTATCTTCATTAGCATTAAAATCGATTGTTCATATTTAATTTTATGGAATCTAGATTCTTATATAATACTATTAAATCATATTTTATAGAAACATTGTCATTAATTGTTAATCCTAGCAAACTAATAGTTACTCAATGAATAATAGCATTTAAAGATGTTTATACAAATAGTTTAATTATATATCATAAAATTACAACATACTGCTTTAAAGGAACACCCAATGTATTAGTGAACTTCTCATTGTGGAGACAAAAACAACTGATGAGAACAGCTTAGAGGAAGAAAAGTTGATTTTGACCCTGGATTCACAGGTTTAGTCTAAGGTCATCCTACTCCATTGCTCTGTGCCCAAGATGAGGCAGAGGATCGTGGTGGAAGAAGGCTTCTCTGCCCATGACAGTGAGGAATCAGAGTGAGAAAGGGGAAGGGGCCAGAAGGAAGATGACCCATTCCAGGACACACTCCCCATAACCAGCTTCTTTAGCCTTGACCCACATTCCTACAGTTATTATCCAGTTAGTCTATGCAAAGTAGGATGAACTGATTAGATAACAGCTCTCATCAGATCACTTTAATGCCAAATATTCATGCATTATCACAGGTGCTTTGGGGGAACATCTTATGTCCAAACTATTTTTTCTTCCACTGACTCCCAAAATTCATGCCTATCTCACAGTGCAAAATATATTTAGTTGTTCTTCAAGTGTTCCCATATTCTGAACAGTTACAGCATTGCCCAGAAGTCAAAGTTCAAAATATCCTCTAAGACTCCTGGCAAAGCCTTGGCTATGAGCCCTGTATGAATCAAAAACAGGTAACATACATCCAATATACGTGGCATGGAGTAAGCATTTCCATTCCAAAAGGGAGAAATACAAGCATAGGAAGAAAGGATGGAAACCAAACAAAACCAAAACCCAGTTGGGCAAACCAGTCTTGTCTGGCATCTAAAGCATGATGTCTGGCATCATGGCAGCATGATGTTAATGTGGTCACCAAGGGATTTGGACAGCCCACCACATTGGCTTTGCCAATTATAGCACTCATGACCTGTTTTTATGCCTGGGTCTCTCTGCAGTCATCAGACAATCCATGTTACTAGCATCTTTTACATCTCTTACATCCTGGGTTCTTCATTTTAGTTTCAGTCTCAGTTTCATAACTTAATACATTGGCCTCTCAGTGGCAATCCACAGAGATTCTGACACGTCAGCACTTTGCCTAGTCTCCAGGACGTCCTTTGAAATCATGGTGGAAACCTCCATAATTCTTTGACTTCAGTAACCTGCATTCTTGCAGAACCAGCACCTGTGAATAATGCCAGGTCTACTTCTAGCTCAAACAGTAGTTGTGCCCCATTGAAACACAGCTTCAGTGGCTTCTGAGTGCCTCGGTAGCAGAGCATGATGAAACAACTTCCTACACCACCCTGTGCAAGCAGCGTGCCCCCAGGATCTATTCTCCAAGACACTTTTATTCTTACACCCTGATCCTGCAATGGGTGTGGTCCTGCTAATTCAAGAGATCTTTTCTATTATCTCTGTGCAGAGTACTCATTTTAGTGTTTGTAACTCTTCAACAATCACACATTCTTTGACTCCATTTTCACATTACTTTTCTGGCCCAAACTTTAAAACTCCTTCTACTCTGCTTTCTGCTCCTGATTCTCACTGTAAACTTGACTAAAATCTTATAGCAATATCCCTGTCAACACTTGAATGCTGTGCTGCTTTAAAATTTCCTTCACCAGATTAATTAGTCCATCATCTTTAAATCTGGCCTCACACAAAGTCTCAGAATATGGGCAAAATTAGACAAGTTTTTGTTTTGTTTTGTTTTTATTCTTTTAATTTTTGCTGGATTAAATCATGAATAGCCTCTACTCCAATTCCCAATAGAATTCTTAGTTTCCTCTGAAATCCTATAAGCACAACCTCTACAATCTGCATTACTATCAGCATTCTGATCCTCTGAGCTCCACCAGAATCACACATTAAGCTCTGTTTACAATATTCTATGTTTCTTTAGCCTGAATCTTCAAACTTTTAAAAACTCCTCCCACAAACCAATTCCAAAGGCTCTGACATATTATAGGTATGACACAGTAACAACCTCACATCTTGATACAAAGTGTCAGTCAGCATTTTGTCCCTGTGAACAAAATAACTGTCAAAAACTAAGAGGAGGAAAAGTTGATTTTGCTTCATGGTTTCAGAGTTTTAGTCCATGGTTAGTCAACTCTGGGCTCAATGTAAGGCAGAACATCATGGTGAAATGATATGTCAGAGGATGGCTGCTCCACTCATAAGAACTAGGAAGCTGTGAGGAACGGAGGGGCCAACAAGGAAGATGAACCTGTGCAGTTCATCTTTACTCAAGGGGCAACCCCTGTGACCTCCTCCACCCATGGACCACATTCATAGTTACCACCTAGTTAGTGCATACAAAATAGGATGGTCTGGTTAGATTACAGCCCTATAATTAATATAATTATTAATTATATTAATAATTAAATTATTAATATAATTTAATAATATTACCTCTGAATATTCCTGCATTAACATACGAACTTTTGAGGGGGTGGTGGACACTTCATATCCAAACCAAAGCCTTCACCTTGTAAGAAAATGTAGGTTAGCAATTCAGCCACAAGGTTTTAGATGTAATACAACTGAATTCAATCCTGCCCACACTTTAATTTTCTTTGTGAAACTGAATATATCTCTTATTTTATCAACTCTTTTTAATCTGTCAAGTACAACATCCATTTCCCAATTTACTGTTAGATGAAATGTTACATTATATAGAGGTAGATAAGTCATTTGAGCTCAATAATTGCTGGATATTTAAATATTTTTTGTCATCAAGTCTCCAAGTTTATTCTTTATAGTTAGTGTCATGAAGAGTCCTATTTTTCTAATAATTACAACAACATATTTTTCAGGGCATTGTTGATACTAGTGTCTCTAATAATTACTTTCTAGGCAAAACATATCTAATAGACTAACTACGCTTAGGAAACTGCTTTCATGTGTCAGGAATAATTATACTTTTATTATCTTCCCAGTGAGTGGATATAATAGCTCATGGCATGCTGTATAGCATTCTAAGTAGAATGTTTGTAAATAAGTCACAATGTGAAGTCAGTTTTCCAAAGCTGTTTCTCTAGAAATTGAGAGCTAAAATACTTTAGGGTGTGGTTCAAAATTTAATATGTCTACCCCTAATTTGATTCAGACTGGATCTCTTTATTCAGGTTCTATTCTTCTTTGTCTACTGAGCTGTACCAGACTGTCCTCTCATTGCTCAAGCCCTTTGTTAATAGTAAGCCCAAATGACAAAATTTTCTTTGCACCTGCACAAAGTTCATTGAATACTGATTCTTTATCAGTTGTCTTCTGAGGGGTTCTTTGTTTTCTTCCAGTTTGCTTTACAAAATTCTGGCTGGCTGTTTGGTTTTATAAACACACTTTAAATAGCTCACCTCTTTTTATAACTTGATGGCTTTTTGTGCAAATGTACCCTATCTGTAACTCATGTTCTCTTGGCTGCAATCAGTTTCCATGTTCTGTGTCCTGAGGTCCCTGAAGAATTATTCCCAACTCCTTTCAGCAAAACTGGTAAAGATATGAAGTAAAAAAGTAAAAGTGTTCCATCCCAGGACACTATGACATTTAGTATGTAAAGAGAAAAAAAAAAAAACTCTGTATTCCTCAACTCTAAATCAGTTTGACCAAGCTATTGCTATTTCATCATTTGAAACCAATGTTACCTGGCTAAAATTTCATTAATCTTAATCGACATTCATCAGCTGGAAAATCCTCTGACTTCACTACTTTTGTTAATATTACCACAACACTTATAGTTATCAAGATTAAAACATCTGAAACTGCATGAAGATTTCTACAGATTTTGAAGCAGTGTTATTTTTAACATCAGAAGTCTTATTAGACTTTCTTGATAGTCATCTCTTTATTTCCACCTTAGTTTAGGCCATTGTTATTCCAGTGACTTTAGCCTTCAAGGGTGTGATAACCTACTACTTAGTTTTCTTTATCAACAATCTTCTTGGTCTACTGGCATTCAAGTGTTTTTTCTAAAAGGCTATTGGAATCTTGGATTTTAGTATCAGTTTTTAAACATGACATTACAGTAGTTAGATGCTCAGTATTTCATGAAGCTCTTTGAAAAATATTTTTTTTCAAAATAAGACTGAGCAGACTTGTTATTGATTTGTTTTGCTCTTATGTAATACACTGCCACCAATTTTTTTTTCAATTAAATATCCCGTTTTTCTTAAATGTGTTGTATCTTCTACTAGTGATTGAACCCATGTTTTCTGTTACTGACATAAATGATTAAAAAATAAAATGATTAAAAAAATCAACAAATCTGCTAAGAATGTTGGCACACATTATAATCCAAAATGCTTGGGGGACTGAGAGAAAATCACAAAGTTGAGGTCAGCTGAGGGAATTTAGAGAGATCCTGTGTGATGGTTAGACTGGATTGTCAATTTAATTGAAGTAAAAGCTTTTGGATATGTTGATGAAGGTTTTTCCAGAGATGATAAACATGTGCGAGCAAACTTAGTAAGGAAACATTCCCTGAATATGGGCAATTTAGCCCAACAGGATGGAGGCCTGATTGGAAGGAGGATGGAAAGAAGAGGAATCCAAGGTAAATGGTTTGCAGTTTCTCTCAGGTGTGTGCTTGGTTTACTTCTGCAGTCTCCTGAGGACATCAGATTCCCACTCCTCCACTATTTCAAAAAGAACTCTAACTAGAGATTCTCCATGGAGTTTCCAGGCCTCTAGTGGAGGACCAAGGCTGCATGATTGGTCAATCTTTTTTTGAGGTTCTAGCATATTGAATTGAGCAGTTACTGGTTCCTCCAGCTCTCCAATCTGGAGATTGCCACTGTGCAGCTATCCAGTTTCTGATCCCATAAGCCAATCTAATAAATCATATAGATAAATATCTATATAGATAGATAGATAATCATATTGAATCTGTTTCCCTAGAGAACACTGACTAATGCACACTGACTCAAAATAAATATAAAAATGTCTTTTTAGGTAGCTTAGTGGTAGAGTGTTTGCTTACCATGTGCAAGGCCCTATCTTTAGTACCAATAATAATAATAATAATAATCATTAAATAATGTGAAATGTGGAAATACATTTCAAGTAGAGCCAAAAAGGGAAATACTATGTAAAAATTTTGAAAATCAAAGAAACTTTATTTTAATGAGTGTGCTACTCACAGATTAATTTAACACATTTTGATATGTTACTTCAATATTTATATTTATGCTTGCTTTTTTTAAAATAAAAGTTTTCTAAAAGAGTTGCATAGCAAATTTCTCCCTTTGACTTTAAGATATGTATCTTAGGATATGTGATTAAATTGCATCTCATTAAAAGGTGTGCTTTACTTTAGAATCAACTTGAGGTATATATTTACAAACATATTGAAATTCACGTTTGAGGGTAAGTTTTATTTCCCTAGTTTGCACCTTTACAACAGAAGTGAAGCTAAGTGAAAAGGAATATCACCCTCAAGAAAGCCACTATGCAAAACCACAATATATTGCATATTTTCTATTTAAACATTTACTTTGAAGCAAACAATGAATTTTATGTCTCTGAGATAAAGCTTAAAACTTAAGATTATGTTAAAAATAAAAACATATCAAGTGATTTTTTTCACATCATCAATTGTATAAGTCTACCTTTTAAATTGCAATTGCAACATATTGTAGTATAGACAAAAACATCTATAAATCAATTTGAAAAAATACTATAATTTGGATACTCTAATTCAAGTTACTAGTTTCCACATCGATCACACTGCTTGCTGCTAGATAGTTAAGAATTGAACATTGACTGAAAAAATATTATTTGCTTGTAAATAGAGATATTGGGTAACTATGATGCATGAATAATTTTTTTAGTCTAAAAATGAACTGGAAATTAATTTTAAACACAAAACAAGTCAAGTACTAGACCTTCCATGTACCTTCATACAGTCTATCTTGTGCAACCATAATAGTCAAACAAACAAAATTATCATTTATAAGCATTTTAATAAGTATTGTTTGTTCTGAAACAGCAATGAGTCAGGCATTACTTAAAAGTCACAAATATTCAATATTTATATCAAAATACACACTTTATAATCGATGAACAGAAGCCATCAGATTCATTAACTCACCTTATTTAATATGGTATGTAAATGTTATGTCAGAAATGAATGTTTTCATTTTCTGCTTCCAAAGCATAGGGGATTATACTTAAAGCATATATGTTTATTTAAAAGTTGGTGTATTTAGTAACTTTTCACAGAAGACTCTTCTACTGGGAAAATAAAACAAAATAAAATAAACACCTCTGTTGGTTAATTACTTTAAATGAGTTCTGTAAGTTAAGATTATAGAAAATTGATGCCACTACTCAAGAGTTAGCAAAAAAGAATAAAAAATAAATTGGATTCACCAAATTTATCCAAAAGAATAAAATTCCACATACAATTGCAATATATGCATACCTGTGTTTATAGCAGTTCAATGCTGATAGCCAAGGTATGTAACCAGCCTATGTTTGTTTACCAGATTAATGGATAGAGAAAGGAGATGTGGTAGTTACAAACAACAGAGTTTTATTCACTCATAAATAAGGATGAAATTGTGTCATTTGCTGGAAAATGGAACTAAACACATCATGTTAGATAGAATAAATTATATAGACTTAAAAAATCAAGAGCTAAATATTTTCTTTCACATGTGGGAAAAAAAGAGATCTCATGAAAATAGAAGGGAGACAAGTGGAGTAGAGGAAAGTGATCAGGGAGTGAGAGAAGGAGGTGCTGGTGAATAAAATTGTGCCTCATGAATATGTCAAAATGAATACCACTTATGTATAATCATAATGTAAAAATAAAAATTTTAAAAATAAATATATGTGCTCCACTATGTCAGGAACATCATCTAAGTCACTATCATTACTTTCTTGAACACCTAATAAGACAGAATCCTCCTGTTCACTCACACACTACTTCGTATTACTTACTTTTTACTGTAACTATGTTGAATTTGTAATTTCAATGAATTTTTAAATATGTAAGCTTTATTGAAGCAGTTTTATTCAGTTGATTGTACAGTCCATGTTATGATTTGAATCTGAAATGTCCCTGAAAGACTCCTGTACCAAAGTCTTGATCCCTACCTGCAGTCATGTCCAGAGGTGGAACTTTGGGGAAGTGACTGGATGATGAAGGTTCCAACATCATCACTGGATTGATCTATTGATAGATTCATAATTTGATGGCATAATATTGGGTAGAACTAGAAACTTTATACAGTGCAACCTAATTGGAGAGAGTAGGTTCCCGAGTGTATGCTATGGAAGGGTCTTGTCTTTTCCCTAGCCCCTTCCTTGTTTTCCCTTTGCTTTCCAGATGCTAGGAGAGGAGCAATTCTGCTTTACTACACCCTCTCTACCATGGTGGCCTGCTTCATCACAAACCCAGAAACCATACAGTCAGCCAACTATGGACCAAAAAATTTTAAGCTAAAATAAACCTTTCCTAATGTAAGGTGTTTTTCTGATATTTGTTAGCAGTGATGAAAATCTAATAATTAAAAATAGTATTAACTAAATAAATATTTCAGTAGAAGTATATGTAACCATTTTAAAGTTATTAAGTGGTTTTTCTTCTTACTTTTTTTTATCTCCTTGACTTCTGTATATTATTTTACTCAAAGATGTTTATTTCCACCAGAGTGATTGGATTGGGATGCTTTGAACCAGAGTTTGAATAAAATATTTTGAATACAAGTGATTTATTTATAAATATGAATCCAAGAGGCAAGAATAAGGATCCTTGGGCGAAGGACTTCAAAAATCAAACATAAGGATGCTTTATTAAGTCACCCATTGCTTCAGGTGTCTGATGATCAATCCTAGTACCCTGTGAAACGCTTTAGGAAATGTGCCACTGCCCTTGTTGTCTGAGGAAGAAAGGGGGAAGGTTTTCCTCAGCAATTCTCATCATACATGTATCTAGGTCAACACTTACATATTAAGATACTTCCCCTTCCAAGTTGCCCAAGTGTCAGTGCCAAGACATTGTTGAAAGTGATCCACACTTTATGTTAGATAAACCATGAGAGGAAAAAACTGATAGGCATATGCTGCCAACCAGAAGAGAGTTGTAGTCAATTTGCACCTGTGCAGAGCAAGTCAACATATGTACTGAACTTACATCAGGATTAAAAGGTGGGATGGACATTATTAGAAGTGAAATAAAAGAGGAGAAATTCAACCCTTGTTATCACTGAAATCAACTTAGTCATTACATTTTCTGTTCTTCAATCCAGGTGGTGGTACAAATCCTAATCCAGGTGGTGGTACCCTCAACCTTACAAAGTCTTAATGAAGGGGAGGAGATGGTGAATGGAACAAGCGATGGATCCATGCTTCTATAGCTTTTCCTGAGGCCTTAATAGAGAACAGCATCATTAGTTTAACTAGTCATTCAAGAGTCTTGCTATTTCTACGCCTGTAACTAGATGGTCCAGATGTTTGCTTAATTGAGTGGCCCAGACCTTCATTCTCAACATGCCTGAGACCTTAGTTTCCCAGTTCAAGCCTGAGCTGCAATTGCTATTCATAATATTATTTGGCACATTTTTATTAGGAATTTCCCCAGTGAATCTCCTTCATTAAGTATATACCACAACCTTCTCCCATTGTATGGAAATAATTCTAGAATACCATTGAAATCGAGGTCACTATTGTAATTAGTGTGGCAACACCTATATTTACCTACTAATTTAGAGACAGGTGAAAGCAAAGTGGCAAGATAGTGTTTGTTTCTTCCAGTTCAATGGAATCTTACTATGTTCCTATGAAGGAACACTTATTATGTTCCCTCTAATTGACTGACTGTGAGTGTTTTCCATATTGGTGACCCGGGAGGTAGCCTCAACTGCAGGAAATTTAGTCATTGAGCAGTGGAAGTCATTACAACAACTTTAGTAAAAAGGAAGCCCCTGCTGCTAGGCATGGTGTAGCCTTTATTTTTGCCAACATAGTGACTTGATACACAAGCCTATCATTTCTGCATTAGGGTGACCAAATAAATAAATATCTCAATAAATAAATAAATAAGATTGACTCACATCAACTGAACAAAGCATCCGATTTATCTGATTTGCAAGTTCTTCTCTAATTTTGGATGCATTCTGATGGGTATTAACATAAATAAACTTTGTGAGCATTACCATACAATTTCTTCAGAATTTCATACCATGATCTCCTAATCTTGCTAGAGTCTGAAGTACTTAGGAGTTAGTGTGTACATGTACCGCAGGTTGTATTTTTCCTCCCTATGATTTTAACTGTAGTAACAGTGTCTTGTTCAAAGTTAACTCACTGGGAAGATTACTTTTCTCACTGCTCTCATGTTATAGAACAACTGCAACCTATTTCCAATTAGAATTAACAACATATTTTATTGCCCATTCTTTGAATTAGGTGTGATATTTCCCCTTGATAAAGGGTAAAGGACAACCTCCCCTACATACCTATGTATGAGTCAAAAGAGAAGTATTTGTCAAAAAGGAATGTTTGTCAAGGTGTCAGTGCCAAATTTCATGTCATTTACTTGTACTTTTTGGAACTGATTCTTCCCAATCCTGTTTCTGCCATGTTTAGTAGCCAGGAGGTTACTGCAATAGCAGGAAGAGTTGATGATTCAGTAGATATTATGCTAAACAGCTCAGATAGAAAGATCTGATTACACAGTTTCTTGTTCACAAGTTCATTCTCTTCCAATGTTGAATATTGTGTCAGAGACTTTATTTTCAACCTGAGACCAAGTTTTGCTCTGGAAGGAATAGGCATGTTCTAGTACCTTAGGTAGCTATACAACAACCCTTCTACAGAGGGGTCCGTGAGTCCTCACACAGCATACTGATGAACCAGGCTACTGGCCACATCACTGAATCACAGAGATTGAGATTACTTGAGTCTTGAACCTATTGCAGAGCTCTTGCTTCATCTGAGCCATACAAAAATCCGTTAAATTTTTGTTTTGTTGTATTTCACTATAATTGTCCTAATGTTCAGATTTGTTAACACATTGATGGGATAGAGATGTGGTGGGAACTGATATCTATGCATCTTTTAAGTACATGTTACTGTTTCTCATCATTGCAATACCTGCAGGGCAGCTTTACTGATTTTGATTTATAATATTTACTAGCTTTAGTAGGAATTTTCCACTTGGAGGTTTCCTCCATAATAGCTTTTAATCTGCAGGTCAAGGAATCAATGCAAGACTATGGGCTGAATTTAATTACTTCAATGATTCACTACAGGAGGGCAATAACTGCAGAATAGAACCCTAGACACTCATCAGACATAGCGGGAGATATACATGAATTAGATCTCAATTTAAAAATATAGCCTTCCTAAGCCAATTCTTTAACTGGTGAAATGACATTTTATAGATTTTTTAAAAAATAAAGTCTGTTGGGACAACACATCTAAAAGTCCACAAATTGTTTAAATATTTTCTTTGGTTTAGTACACACTAAACTGAAAAATAGATGCAGATCCTTCTGGGAAAATATCAGGAGAATGTTTCTAATTGACGTATGCTATGTTATTGTCTACTCACTTTTAAAGCTCTTGAGTTATATTATATACCTAGAAATTTTACCAAGGTATTTTATATGAATCAAGTAAAACTCTCATCACTCTCCAACTTTATCATCCTTTATTGCTACATAAATTATGAACCATAATTAATATGCTGAGGAGTTATAAGCTCATAGAAAATATGAATGGATATTTTGATTTGAAATATAGGTTCCCTTAAAATATTTTCTTAACATACCATAATTGTAGCAGATTGTGTTAAGTTTGATTAACAATGACATCTCCTACTATAATGTTATAGGATCCTACAGAGACTTTCTTGGGGAAAAGAATACATATCATAATTATTTATCTAATGAAAATGAGCCATTTAGTCTGTCTGTGGCTGTATACCTATTGCCTAACAGTATAATTATATTATGACTTTCATTGTTTAACCTTTGAGAACTACAATTTTACCTGTAAAATAAACTGACTGTAAAATATTTTAATTAATTAATATTTATGCTTATTTCTTCTGAATCCATTACTTATATATTTCCTATGATGTTAAAATACTTTGTCTTTTTGAAAAATCTGTTCTTCAAATCAAATAGTTTATATAGTCTAAACTTTAGTTTCTCTAGCTATTAGTCTAAGTGACAAAACATCAAGATCATCTTCTTGTTGTTACTTTTTCCAGAAGAGCAACTGAAAGTAATACAAACATTTTATACTTTTTTTAGTCAAACATCATGAATCTCGGTTTAGAATTATACATATTAACACAAAATTTTTATAAATCAAAAAATCTGGTTTAAAAAGCATTGTCTCCAAATATGGGCACCTGAGTGCATAATATGCCTTACTTCAAATTAATCATAAAAATCAGTAAATAATCCATGGCACTCGTTTGTACTCCAGCCACTCAAGAGGGCTGAAACAGGAGAATTGTGAGTTCAAAGCCAGCCTCAGCAATGGCAAGGTGCTAAGCAACTCAAGGAGACCTTGTTTCTAAATAAAATACAAAATAGGGCCAAGGATGTGGCTCAGTGTTCAAGTACCCACCCCGGTACCAAAAAACAAAATAAAACAAAACAAAAACAAAATCTGTAAATACTCAATTTTCTCTTCATATGGTATGTCATGTTCCCTAGTCACACAAAACTGATTCCTTAAATAGGTATAGAATAGTATAGCTGTTTTCCTACTTTGGATGTGATAAAATGCCTCTGATTCTGAAAACGATATTATGTCATGCCATTGCTGGAAATCACATATAATTATTTCACTGTATAATTTTTGGTAAGCAGGTCTGAGTTTCAAAACTAGTTTATAAATTTAAAAAATTCCTGATAGGAGCCTGGTTTGGTGGCGCATGCTTGTAATCCCAACAGCTGGAGAGACTGAGACAGGAGGATCCTGAGTTCACAGCCAGCCTCAGTACCTGTGAGGTGCTAAGCAACTCAGTGAGACTCTGTCTCTAAATAAAATACAAATAGGGCATGGCTCAGTGGCCAAGTCTCCCTGAGTTATATTCCCCCAGCAAAACAAAACAAAACAATGGGTAATTAACAAATTGCTAAAAATATACTTTTCTTCAGTGTTAAATATTTATAATAACTGTGATCCAAAAGTAAAAACTGGTCAATTGGACCACCTGGCAGCAGTTTATACCCCTGTACACATGTAATGTAGCTTAATCCTATTTTGCTATAGTATTAACGGCAAGGAAATAAAGGAGCATGTGAGAGAACTGGCTCTGAAAGCAGACAAAAGGCAGTAACACTGGATATCTAACTTCAGAATTGAATCATCTTTTTTTTCCCCCTATAGACAGACGACTTTTTGTAAGCCATATATTTTTAGAGAACTAGAAATTTCCATTCATTCTTTAATTCCAATCAATTTATGAATCCAAACAAATGTATGTGGACAAATTTCTAGCAGAGATAGGTAAGGTTTCTATTGAACTAAATCACACTAAAAATATTAATAAATCCCCAAATATAAAATGGAAGCCTAGAGGGAAACAAAAACAATTTGAAAACTGCAAGTTTTGCTCTTGAGAAACACAAGCTTAAGCTCCTCAGGTATAACATTGGATGATGAAAAGAAATTTTTTTTTATTTGTCAAGTGATAAAAAAGAAAACAATGTATTTTGGATAAAACACAATTTCATCCAAATCTATGATATATGGTACATAAATTATTTTTAACAAAGTCTAGAAAAACAGAATATCTACAATACAGGCTTAATTAAAGAGCTATTAATTAACATGAATATAATGGCAGAGTTTGGTACAATGTTTTCCAAGAATTCGCCTCCATCAAAAGTTTAAGGCCATAATTCTTTTCACACTAAGTATGGCAGTTCCTCTTTCCTCAGTAGGTGTTTAAAACCTGCTGGAATAGTTAACTTTCCTCCCTGATAGTAAGTACTTTAATTGACTAGCTATCATTTCTTACTAGTGGAAAGGTACAAAATCCAGCACACCCAACATAAGAAATATATAAACCAAACAAAACATCAATCATATAATTCACTGTGTTTTTCATTTGAATTGAAGAATGTCCCTAAGAATAGGTCACTATTTTCTCATTGCTTTAGTTATAAACTTGGCTCAAAACTAGGAAATTACTTTAATTGGATTTTAATGAACTTTTATCCTGACAATTCTATGCTATTTTCAAAACATATAGAAGTTAAGAAAAATGTTAAGCTTATTAAAATAAATGACAAAGATTAGCAAAGTTTCAGATTTTGCAATTATTTAGAAAACATTCTACACAAAATACAGTTGCATATTTGAAAGGTTAATGCATTATATGACATTAGGAGTAGACATCGACTGTGAAATACTCATTAGAGGAAATGGATATCTCACTTTCTGACTAATTGACTTGTCATTCCCAGACAAAAGAAACAAAATTGACTCTAGGAAAACATGGTTTTATTATAATAGAAAAAGCCCATGCACTTCTACTTATTCCAATACATATTAAAAACTTCTTGGCTTTTTCTAAGTCTTTGTTTAATATATTAAGTAACTCTTATTTAATATTTAAATAACTTTAATTAATGAAAGCAAAAATTGTAAATGTATTTTATTTCTAGAAATTTACTTGATTCTTTTATTTGAACATTAACATTGGGAATGCATTTGGTAATTTATCAATAAATCATTCTTTATTACACTAAAATTACTTATTTGTTTCATCTAATGGTGAGTGGTAAGTGTGACTTTTATGATGCCTTTGATAAAAATGGTTTAACTACTAAATATTAAGCTGTCAATTTAATCTATATTTTTAGAAAGAGGCATGAACACAAAACTCAAATATAACTTAGGGACATTTTTGTGTTATTTAAATTATATTAAGTATAATAACATATCAATTATTCTAACTATCTAAAAATTCATATTATTAAAAACATTCAAGTAAGATTGAAAGTATACAGTTAACTGCAATTCATATTTTTATAAAATCAACTGTAAAATGTTTTGTGAATTATATCTGATTGTTAACTATGATCATATTGTGTGATTTATCTGATTATTTGTGATTCATATTTGCGAAATTACTGAAAAATTGAAACCTAGGCACAATTAGCTAGTGACATAAAATGTTTTTTTAAATGTTACTATTGCACTTTAAACTTATTTTCACTTAGCTTTGAGCACGTTTGTCAGTTGTTTTTAAAAGACACTGTCATCATGTTTGCCCTGTTGATTGTATATTCTTACTAAAAATTAAAGGATAGATGTAGGGGAAGGTGTTATGTGGTCAGCTTCTTTATGCTATTCTAGATGTGTCCTAAACTTGTCCTTTAGGAGTATGTATAAAATTGTACATGTTACACTTACACATATCTAGGTACAAGTCCCTCATCATTATACAAAATTACATATAAGAGGAAGTGAGGGGAAAGTGGAAAAAAAAAAGCAAGGGAGAGAATTGAAGTACAGTAGATGGGGTAGACAGAGAAGATGGGAGGGGAGGGGAGGGGGGATAGTAGAGGATAGGAAAGGNAGAGGGGAGGGGAGGGGAGGGGAGGGGGGATAGTAGAGGATAGGAAAGGCAGCAGAATACAACAGACACTAGTATGGCAGTGTAACCAATGTGATTCTGCAATCTGTATACGGGGGAAAAATGGGAGTTCATAACCCACTTGAATCAAATTTATGAAATATGATATGTCAAGAGCTATGCAATGTTTTGAACAACTAATAATAAAAAAAATAAAAAATAAATTAAAAAAAGACTATAAAAAACATGGGTATCTATATACAGATACTGATATATATTAAAAGTCAGAGTTGATTTGAATCTTAATAAACGAGAAAAATAAATATCATTAATACATTATCAAGTATTTTCATCAAGTTTTAGCCTTCAATATCAAATATGTATTCATGATATTTTTAAGAGTCTAAAATATATGATTGTATTATTTTAAAATGTATTTTTTTCAACAGATGTCTTTAATCTTGTTCAAAATGTGTGCTTAACTTACTTGAAACTACTTCTCTCTTTGTCTTTACACTATAGACGTAATATTTTTAATTGAGATACCTGGTAACAGAATAAGTTCTAATTAAAGTTATTCCTCACTCTATTTTTTCTTTTTAAAGTAGCAGATATTTCAATAGAAATATTTTTACATGGAGTGACTTCTTTTCTCCAATTCAGAGCAACTATCTGTGACAAATGATATTTTAAAATACATTTAAGATCTCTACTTGTTATGTGTATTTCTTTTATTTTAACTATTTCCTCATAATTAAATGCTACAAGCTACAGACTTCTAATTTTTTCCTTTCAGGTACAAAACACAATTTTAGCAAACTAAAAATATGGTGCTGTATCTAAATATTAATCTTTAAATTGAGATATTTGAAGGAAAACAGAATTTCATTTATTTATTTATTTTTGGTGCTAGTGATTGAACTCAAGGGCACTTAACCACTGAACCACATAACTAACCCTTTTTTTATATATTGTATTTAAAGACAGGGTTTCACTTACTTGCTTAGGGCCTCACTAAATTGCTGAGGCTAGCTTTGAACTTATGATCCTCCTGTATCGGCCTCCTTATCCACTAAGATTTCAGGAATGTGTCATCATACCTGGCTTAGAATGGAATTTCTATCTCATTAGAGCTGGCGTTATTAAATAGAATTAATTGTCTCCTTGCTTGTTTAGCTATAATTGCTAGTATGATCTGTTTTCCAAACTATTTTTGCTGACATTTTATTAAATAATTTAGCATGACATTTCTGATATTCATTTATTTAATTATTTGTTTCAATACAACAACCAATTTAAAACAAAATAGAAACAAAAGCCAAATGATAAATTTACACAAAATTTCAATGTCATTTGTCAAGAATAGTAAAAGTTCTAAGTTTTTACTCTATAAGTTAGCAGGTCACAGTCATGGGTTATAGGAAAACACAAGAACCCTGGGTCAAAGAACAGTTTACTATTTACAGAAAAAGAAGTAACCAGAATATCATTAGTCCAGCCTTTCCTCCCCAAAACCTGTTCCTACAATAGAAGACACACACACACACACAAAAAAAAAAAAAAAAAAAAAAAAACGGGTGTTTGCTACATGAAGTTTGAATTATAGGAAATAGATCTTAAACTTATATAAATTGAATCTTTTATAATGAGCAATATACAGGCCTACTTTTTATTTAGAGATAGATAACTATCTCTGTCTTCCAGAATGGCAGTCAGTTCCTCCTTTGCAAAATTCGTATGATCATTGAAGATTTGTCTCACATAATTCTTTACTACTTCTAAAGCAAATTTACAATCTAGTTCATTAAATTTCCAAATATTTCTAAACCTTAATTAATTATAAACAGTAAGGCAAAAAAATGCATTGCTGGCTAAGTTTTTAAAACATTAAATGTTATCTTTATTTTAAAGTTTTGTGATCCATCAATTCTGTTTACATATAAAATTCTTTAAGAATTTAAGAAATTCCTACTTCTGCTAAAAATACGGCATCTTATTTTAAGCAAAGTTTCAATGTATACAAAAAATGAAAAAAAATTCCAATTATATTCAAGGTTGCATATGTGTCTTTAGTAAGAATATTCATTTATAAAAATAATGTAGTCTCTAAAATTCATATCTGTTTAATCAAAAGCAAATAATTGTATTCAAAAACAAATAATTTCCATGTTTTATTTTAATTGTGTTTGCAATAATATCCATGATAATATAAGATTTGTTAATGATAATAAACTTTTAAAAACTTTACATTGACTCAGAAAATTA
Organism: Marmota marmota marmota; assembly: GCF_001458135.2. Taxonomy (NCBI): domain Eukaryota; kingdom Metazoa; phylum Chordata; class Mammalia; order Rodentia; family Sciuridae; genus Marmota; species Marmota marmota. The sequence goes on along the minus strand of NW_025999943.1, from coordinate 944,757 downwards.
TATGAAAAGAAATTAAATCCTCATTGGGGAAAACAAAACCCTTATTTTCTGTTTGAAAAACCTAATAACATAGATGTAAACATTGTATAACTTAGCTTTAAAATAATTCCTCTTTGGTAGTGAAGTTAGCATATTACAATAAAATCTAGTATTTTGTCTTACACATATACAAACACATATACATGAAGACAAATAAAAACACTAACAAGAAAACTTGTAATGGGAAAATGAAAGTAAATCTTTTGATCTAAATGAAAAACCATGATTCACAGAACTATATGTAAATCCACTTTATACAAGTATGATAAATTATTGTTTTATGTACATTTTTTTTAAAATATAAATTACATATTTTGAAAAAGATGTACGTCTTCAGCAGACATCTGCTTTTGATTTTGTCTGAGATACTCTTGGATCCCCATGATGTGAGCTACATGGCATCAACTTTGAGAAATTGAAATTTTATATGGTAATTTTCCAGGAAACTTACTTTTATTGCTTTAACTTATTGATGTGCTCTCGAAATATTTATTAGACTATAAAAAAGCATTATGTTACTATAAAAATAACTGTAGATTAACACCATCTAAGTGAATATGTCATAAAAAGAACATTCAGGCACATCTCTTTACACTGTATAGCTAAAAACTCAGCTACTATTCCAGAAAAATAATATATATATATATATATATATATATATATATATATCAAGACTTTTATCCTTTTTTACCAACTAAATCTTACTGTGAACTGATAGTTTCAGGTAACTCACCTTTAGCATCTTGGGCCTAGCACAACTAGCAGGGGCATTAAATGATTGTTTGAGGTAGTAATATTTAAATCTACTTCCACAAATATATCAGACAACAAAGAACATCTGAAACTGTCCATGAGGTAGTAATAAGTCTACCAAATTTGGAAGGGAGAGAGAAAAGAAAGATGATTATTTTCTGGTTGACTTTTAGATATAGCTACATACAAAAATAAGCAAATGCTTCTCACTATTAAATGAGACCAGAGGATAAGTTGGAATTCAAAGTGCATATTTTCATGCCCACCTGCAATTATTAATTATAGCACTTCATTAGAAACTGAAAAATCTCGGACAAAGGTGAATTTAAATGAAGCACAGCAGGCATAAAAGGTACTGTACTCCACACAGGGGTTTATACACACTGTTATTAGCATTGTATTTGATGACTGTCCTGAGTCAATATTTAACAGATGATCAGTCAATGACTTTCTTTCCTTTGGTAACAGCACCTTCAGCATCTGTCATTGCTATCCTTTATATGTCTAGTTCCCTTCATGTATCTCTCTCATCTTTTAGTATGAAGACCAGCAGTCTAACATATTTAGGTTTTTAAAGTTTTTAATTGCTGTACAGTACAATATATTTCTTGTGCTTTCCAAATTCTAACCATCTGTGAATCACTACCATTACCCCTTAACTATTATGGTTTGCTCTTAGACCAGGCTTGGTATTTGTAAACAAGCTATTGTTAAGGAGCTAAATTTTATCCCTACAGTGATAAAAGCAAGGTGAAAAGTCTTCATAAATACTAAAACCTAAAAAAAAAATGTGATTTGAGTAAGACAAAAATGTTATTTAAAGCAGATATTCATAAAAGCGGGATATTGAAATTCATACCTTCTATGATTCTGCATGTTACGCTTAGCTTATCAAACTCTATTTTGTTTTCATTAAACTTACTAAATGATTTGCAAGACATATTTCAGTTCAAGAGAGAGACTTGCATTTAAGTTTCAGTTCTAAATTAGTTAATTGGTGACCTACAAATATTTATTTATTTACAAAAAAAAGATTTCTGATGCTCACTATTTGAAATAACATACAGAATAAATAAGATAAGGAATGTAAGAACTTTAACTTAATACTTGGATTTAATTAAATAATAAATTATATACACCATTATTAATAATACCATGTATTACTGGATTATTATATATCCTTCACTATTTCTAGATTATGGTAACACATCCACTATTCTCTATCCCCTTTTCTTCATACTGAGAACATAAATCTAATTGAAACCTTCACCATATTTGCCTAGTTATTTTGTTGTTGTTGTTGTTGTTTGTTTGTTTGTTATAACCTCCAGTTTGACTTTTCTGCTTCCTGTCTCCCTTCTATACTCCCCCACCTCTCTCATATATCAAAGCCCCTGGAAACCTCTGGCATTTATCATTCAAATTACCCAGATATTTTTATCACCAATCATCAACAACTTGTAATGATTTCTTATCATATTTTGAAGTAAGTTAAATACCAAAATCATTCAGTGTCTCTGTACCTTTCTAAGAACTAATTCATTGGATGGATCCTTAGTGAATGCTGTGTACACGTCAAATTGTTTCACAGACTGAGCATAGAAAAAGAACACAGGGCCTGGGGATATAGATCAGGATAGAGAGCTTGCCTCACATACACAAAGTCCTGGGTTCAATCCCCAGAGCCACAAAAAAGAAAAAAGAAAAATTATATGATAAGTTCTTAGCTCTATAAAAGTTAATAAGAAAATCCATTCACTGAGTTACATAATTGAAGTATGGAGATGAATCTTCAAGGATATCAGGAAAGACTGACACACTGAGTATACACTGCAGAAGAAAGCCTTTAATAATATCCTTAGAAGTGGAAAGACTCAGAGAAATTAAATTTTACCTATTCAGGAATAATTTGATAGTAGGAGGCAGGTGATACGATTATGAAAATTGGTTAGAGATAGGATATCAGGTAATTTGAAAAATTTATTATGTAGCACACAGACACGAAACAAGAATGTGAACAAAGAGACAAACACATTAGATTTAAATGATTAGTTAAAAAAATCATAGTGTTTAAAGAAAATAATGAAAAATAATTAAGATATTAGTGATCACGTATTTCAAATAAATTTTCAAAGCTGCTAGCTATTGCAATCAGTTGGATTTCTAAACCTCTGAAAAGTAACATCTCATTAGAAAAATTAAGAGTTCTTTGCAAGTGGTTTTTATTCCTTTAATATCAGTACAAAGAGTGAAAGTGTGGAATTTAGCAACAAAAGTTTTAAATATCTAGAATCCATATAGGACTTGCTGTAATTAAATTAATATTTTGTAGACTCAACAGATTATGTATGCAACATTGAATATTTTTGTTACTATATTACTATTACTTCACAATGCTGCAGTATTTTCTAACTTTTGGAGTTATACTATTTCAAAGGAAAACAAAAGTAATTTTTCTGTTTTGTAGCCTAAACATATGTAAAAAAAATAAATTTGTATAAACCCACAACATATTTGCATAACGGCTGACATGTAATTTCAATTTTTTTTAAGCCTTACTACGGTTATCTTTAGGTTCAGATAATGAAATTTAAGAATACTGGGCTGGGCATGTGGCTCAAGCGGTAGCGCGCTTGCCTGGCATGCGTGCAGCCTGAGTTTGATCCTCAGCAGCACATACAAAGAAAGATGTTGTGTCCACCAAAAACTAAAAAATAAATATTAAAAAAAGATTCTCTCTCTCTCTCTCTCTCTCTCTCTCTCTCTCTCTTTAAAAAACAAGAATACTATTTTTTTGAGATTGTCTTATAGAAGTTTTATTGTCATTTACAAATATGTAATTTAGAGGAAAATATTGTCAATAATATGTGTATGTTTGTTTAACTTGCACTTGTGTTTTTTGTTAGGTTCACACTCATTTGGATAGCAATTTTTCAACTTGCTGTGAATTTAACTTTCTCACTACTATCAGGGGACATCTGGTACTTTCTGGAAACATTTGATAAATTTGAGGTGTCATTATCTTGTAAGCAATGCTAATGATATCTGGTGAATTGAGGCCAGTGATGATGTCAGACATTCTGTGAAACATAGGAAAGTCCATCACAACAAAGAAGTGGAGATTGAAAAGTTCCCTGATGCCAAGCTTGATAAACCTTGTAGTAGATAAAAATGTGACAGATATTCTAAGGCAGTGGTTTTTTTCCCCCTTCCATCCCTTCCTGATGGACACTCAATAATTTCAGAATTTGAGATTCACTTTTCCTAACTTCTTTTGGCATGTTGCATAATTAAAGACCTGTCAGAAATTATCAGGCCTCCAGTCAATTCATCAAATGTCCGTGGTTAATTTATGCATGCCCACATATTACCAATGCTGCATCTATAACCCTGATGGGACATGTAGAATTTTTTTGTTTTGTTTTGTTTTTTTGTTTTTTTGGTTTTTTTACAGAGATAATGCATTTAAGGAAAATTAGTCCATATCATTCCTTGAAATGAACTGTATTACCTAATTTATATCTAAAACTTTTACTGCATCATTTAAAATCATATAATCTTATTGTTTTTTTTAATGTTTCTTTATAGAAGGTTAAACCAAGAAATGAAATTCATATCAATTTTGTTTCTTGTTTTGAAAAAAATATAACTCTGAGACTTCATTGCACATCCCACAGAAATTATGTAATTTTCTTCTTTTTTCTCTTTTAAAAGAATTGTCTATTGATGAAGTTTCAGAAGCAATTAAAATGGCTTTCACTCTTAAGAAAGAGCAGCTGAGCATTTGAATATTGAAATCTGGGACCAGAAAAGATTTGCTATAAGCAAGTTAGTAAACTCATCAATAACTCAGATGTAGCCTAAAGGCTATGCATAGGTGAATATTGATAGGAACTGCTGACTTGCTGAAAAATTAATGCATTATATTCTGAAATTCTTCTACAGTTTTAGTTTGGGAGTCAGGGAGAACAGCTGAGGGCTAAAAGCAGTGTACAATCTCAACCTCACCTTGCTTGCTCTTTGCAGGCTGGAATGGCTTTGGGAAAACACAAGTTTTCCAAGATCTGAAAAAAACTTTTCTTAGTTTCAGTGGTTTCAGAATTTTCTTATTACTCATACAAAAATTCTGATACAATTTTTGGTCCTAGAGATCAAAATAGAAGACAATTACAATTAAGTGACAGAGGCTATATCTAGTTCTATATTTCAAATGCTGAAAGAAATTTATAGAAGAGTTATATCTCATGCATTTTTAGAGACACAATTGTATTCAATAGCAAATTTCAAATAGCAAGTTCATATATTTTATTTTTCATTTTTTGCCTCCAACATTATTTCTACAAACTATCAATACGTTGAAAAGTATGAATACATGAACTACCACAGTTATTATTGTTGGTAGGTTGTTTTTTTTCAAATATTAGGCTTAATCCTGATGAACACTGGCAATACATTCTTCCAAAGATTCATAATAACCAACATTACATTGCTATAATTTGTCTAATTAGATGCTATATACTTAACATGTTTCACTAAAAATTTATGTTTTGAAATCTGCAGTCTCAATGTAATGAAATTAGGAGTTGGAACCCTGAGAAGGTGACTAAGTCATGAGGGTGGGGCCCTCATGAGTGGAATTAGTGCCCTTGTTTTAAAAAAAAAAAAGGGTCACAAAGAGTTCTTTCATCCTTTCTACCACATGCCATCACAGTGGGAGGATAGCTGTCTTTAAAACAGAAAAATTTTCCTCACTAGATTTCTTATCTCTCTACTACTAGGTCTTGCATTTTTTAGCCTCCACAACTGTTGGAAATAGATTTCTGTTCTTTATAAGTGATGAAATCTATGATATAATGCTATAGCAGCCTGAAAAGACAATAGGGGAAACTATAATATTTCAGAAAGCAGTGTCACTTCCTAAGTAGGACCCATAAGCTACAAAGTTTTCTTCTTTTGACACAAAGTAATAAGTGACTCAGTCTTATTTTTTAAGAAAATTTAAAAAAGACAAAATATGAAAATAAGCAATCTGAGTAAAAGTATGTCCCAATTAGATTAAATATAATTCAGGATTGTCCAGTACAAATTATCCTGAATGACCCTTTTTATGGTTTGTATATTAGATGTCCCAAAAAAGCTCCTATATTAGTTCAGGATATTCAGAGAAGAAATTATTATATCATGAGAGATATAACCTAATTGTCCCAATCTAGTTTGAATGGACTAAGTGGGTGTTAACTGTAGGCAGGTGAGGATTGAGTTTATTGTAGGCATGTTCTGAAAAGATTCATCTTTCTTTCATTCTCTCCCTTCCTCTATGCTTCCTGATTGGAGGAATAGAGCAGCACTCCTCCTCCACACCTTCTATGATGTTCTCAGGCCCAGTGCAATCAAATTGGCCAACCATACACCAAACCTCTGATACCATGAGCCAAAATCAACTTTTTCACTTCTAAGTTTTTCTTTTACCCACAAAAGGTAATTATTTATTTCTGATTTGTACTCAAACAAAAGGAAAACATACTTAAAATGTTTATAAGATTTGTAAAGTTTCCTAGATGACATTAAAAGATTATAAAATCTGATATTCTTAAATTTTTAAGACGATGTTAGAAGATAATCCAGGAAAACCAGCAAAATGAAATTGCCAGTTTTTAAGATAGTGAGGCCAAGCTGTATGATTCACATTTATAATTCTCATCACTCTATCACTCTTGAATGAATAATTTAAAATGACAATGGTCACCTTTTTATTTGTTTCATACCACTTATAGTGTTTAACTTTACTTAAAAACAATAACATGCATATAATTTGTAAATATCACCTAAGGTAATTTCTATTGAAAATTATACATTATTTCTCCTTTATTTTCCCTTTGATTTTTCTTAAACACCAAGTTATAAGTATTCCCTTTGACCTTCAGATTTAAGGAAGTTACATTGTCAAAATTGGGAACCCACAAAATGTGATGAACATTCACATTTGTAATATTTTTTTTCCATCAAAGTGAATATAAAAGCACCTTCATTTAGTCACAGGGAAGCTGCATTCACCCTTCTGGATCCTTAGAATGCTAATATATGTATGGGTCAATTATACAACTAAACTTACCTCCCAGTTAGTTGAACAAGATGAGACCACTTAAAAATTCCTTCTCACACACCTATGAAAACCTGAAAAACTGGGACAGATATATCTTAACACAAGAATACAAGTAGCCCAAGGATGACCTTACATCCACCAGCCTATTTAAATACAGACATCCTTGTTTATCTAAGGATCTTGACAATTATAGAATTTGGTATATCAAAATTGTGAGAGCAATATTTATTATCTTTTCCTTTTCAAATTAATTCATGACTTTTCCATATAAAATAAAAAATGTCAAAGTTATTTCATAGTCCTTTGTAATACAAAGTGATTATTTTGAGATGAAACTTATGAATACTCTGAAAAAAACATATTTTTTCATTCACTGAATCAAATGTAATGTTGTATATGTGTAACACCAGAGTAAAAATATTCAAACTTAACTATGCAAGTTAATCTCCAAATTCTACTTCTCTTCAGAAACGAATTATTATTACTGATCATTGCCTTCTGGGTATATTTGTATCATTTATAAAACTGCCAGCCACAAATCTCTGCAAGTATTTAAACCAGATTTATAGGTAGTTGGTTTTGAATAATATGTTATTTTCTTGTCTGCATTTCTTTAAAAGACCCAATTGTTCAATGTTTAATCATTGTGGTATCACATATTCTGTATCTTAATTTCTTTTAGAATTTCAATTGACAATATGTAGAAACACACCAGCTTTTATTTCTGCTTGATTCAGATTTACTATTTTGTAAATACAGACCTCATATGTTTTTATTCTTTTTGCTTTTTCTTTCTCTAAATATTAGGAATCTTAATGAATTTGTTTCAATGAAAGTTGTAACACTAAAGTTAATGTTTTAATGTTCTCGATTGAAAGACCAATGAATAGTTAGGGTCTTTCTCCTCAAATCCATACAGTTGCTTTATTATGATTATTTTTATCCTACAGAAACTGACCTGCTTAGATGCTATTTTTTCCTTTGTGATACCTCAACAAATATGGGGTTATGTGAATGTATGTGATCCAAGTACATGAGTGCATGAATCTTCACATATGGATAGACAAAGATCCCTCAAGAAATAAATTTAATACTTTGTAGGACTCAAACTTTCTTTAGAGAAAGATACGTCTGATCTCTGACTCTTCCAACAAGTCAGGGAGTGATGACTTAAATTTTCCAAATTCAGGGTTAATCACTGTGTAAATAAGAATAAGACCGCTGGTAATGATAGAAGCATTAAAAAGATTAAAGAAAAGGACAAAAAGGACTTTCATAGCACAGTGCCCCAGGCGCTCAGTAAATGTCAATTACTTGCTTTAACATCTGGGTTTCAGATTGCTCTTTCATCTAAATAAAATCAGTTTTTGGAATTTATTGGCTCTGATTATATTTAGTCATTGTACCATATCTTTAAAATTATTTATTTTCTTGGATTTTTCATATATTATATGCATTTTGCTGTGCAATAATTCAGGATTTCAATGTCTGAAAATATATGGATGCTGCTTTGAGGATTACTAGTTAACTTTGTACTCTGCATGGAATCCCCTTTCATCATAGTTGCTGTTTTGATTCATCGCTAAGTATATTAATACTAGAATTAAGTTTCTTCTCTACTATGAAGCATTCTAGAATAAAATATTTATCATCTTGTTTGACATGTGCATTAAAAATCAGAGTAACAAAAACTTTTTGCTTAGTTGTGAATTGTATAATAGTATAATACCTTTTGACTTCATTTGGTTTACATAGTTGGGGTCCTAGTTTGTTCATTTAACCATTGTTAAATGTGAAACAATTACATATTGTTAGTATCATCAGTCTGATTATACTAAACAGGTGTATATGATAAACTAGGATACTTAAAATTAGTCACAGTTACCTCTGTTAAGCTTCTAAATTTTAATCTTTTGTCTAAATGGTATTAGCTACATTGAAAAAGCTGAATTGCTATTTTATTTATTTATTTTTCTTTTCTTTCTTCTTCTTTTTTTCTTTTTTAATATTACCAGGGATTGAACTCAAGCTCTTGCAAATGCTATGAAAGCAATATACAACTAAGTTACATTCCCACTCTTTTGTGGGGTGTTTTGTTTGGTTTGGTTATTGGTTTTTATTTTGAGATAAGGTCTCAATAATTTGCCCCAAACTGGCCTCAAACTTATGATCCCTCTCTCTCAGTTTCCTGAGTAGCTCAGATTACAACTGTAGACCCCAAAGCCTAGCTGCTATTATTCTTCTAATATGCATGAAATGCATAGAAGATTCTGAATCTATGCATCTGAATCTGAGTTTTCCTTATTTATTTATTTAGGAGAATAAAATAAGAAAACAACAATGCCTTTTTTTTTATCTTCATCTAGAGAAAAAAAAAAAAACAACAACACAAAAAAAGGACAAAGAAGCACAACATTTTATTAGTAGTAGTTACCGCAGTCTGGCTGGGCACAAAATAACCGAGCTGCCACTAAGCACTTGTAGGTTCAAACAGGAACTCCTTTATTGCCCGAACTCCTGGAACGCCACCCACACGGCCCTTCCAGGAACACCACACACCAACCGGAACTCCCTCCACCGGAACTTCACCAACCAATGCAACTCCCCAGGAATCCCCCATGAGAACTCCAAAGTAGCAGGCGCCTGAGGCAGACAGCAGGGGTCTATATACAATTGAATACACATCCTGTTTCAATCCAGCATCATCCAGTCACAGCAATTATAGCCAGCTTAACTTAGTTATCATCATCTTAATGGCTCACCTCTCACCCATTACTTCTGGCAGAATGCCAGGGGCCATACCTACTTGGCTGTGGCTCTCAGCAAGTAGTAGCTAATTTTTCAAACCACCCCAAATCTACTTTAAAAATTAAATGAGAGTAAGATTGAGAGAGAGAGATGTATTAATAAACTTTATGGGCATATTTTACTCCTGTTGTAGTTTTGTATACATATCCTGCATTTCTTGCTTTTCTGATAATACTTTCAGCATATTACTAAGGAAGCATTTATTTTCCAAATAGGGGAGAAAATAGAAATTAACTAGTCTTCACTCCCCAAAATAATGGACACCTAAAGAAAATAAAAAAGGAAGGAAGGCTGAATTTGTAGCTCAGTGATAGAGCACTTGCCTAGCATGTGTGAGGAACTGGGTTCAATTCTTAGCATTGTATATAAATTATTTAATTAATTAAAAATCCATTGACAACTAAAAAATATTTTTTTAAAAAAGAAAGGTGGGTGAAAATGTGAGTTTTTAATTTTTTTTCTAAGTAGAGCAATTTTTGTTTCTGGTTTAATTTAGAAATCTTTCCATTTTATAATCCTTTGGAATTAAAAGTTAATTGAAGAAACATAAAGAGATAAAGATTTTAAAGGAGAGGAAAAAACACACTATGTCATCCTTAATTTTATTTAAATCAATAAGAATAAAAATGAAATGGATGTCTGGTGATGTCTAGTGAGAAGAAATTTGTTAAATAATGGAACATATTCAAAATTTCTTTAAGTCAACATTATATAAGAGAGTTTTATTCCACTTCTGCGGGTTCAGACTGATATACAATTTTGATTGCAGAGATAATATTAAATATAGGATCTAAAGCATTTTAATCCACATAGAAATATTTCAAATATGTTAAATTGTCATTAAGTTATATTTTTTGTAAAACCTAATTTAATGCTTCTAATTAAACCAAAATATTTAGAGACGGAGTCCCAAGATGGCCGTGAATAGAGTGCATCACACCCCGTGTACCGCGCCACTGCGTGGGTGAATAACGAGTTAGAACAACAAAAAACTATCTTGTTAGGAACTTACAGCAAAATGGGGGTGCACCAAAACCTAGAGGAAGGATTTCCAGCACCGAGGTCTGGTAATTGAGTCTCATACACGAGCCAACTGTGCGACCGGAGATCCGGGCTGACTGATCCGCGCGGCACACCCCGCGGCTACAGATGGCGGGGAGCCGCCGAGAAGCGACCAGCAAGCAGGGAGATTCCTGCAGGTTCTGTGGAATCCTGCCGCCTGAGCACTCACGGAGCCCCGGGCTGAGTTCGGGATTTCAGACGGGGAAGGAAGTGGGACAGCTCTATCCCCCACAACGGAAACTCCACCAAGGAAACCAGCGGCCACCATCTTGGAGAGCTGAAGTAACCACCGCTACTCTCCGACAGATTGCAACAATAAAACAGGTGCATGTTACTCAGCTCCTCTCCCATACAGTGGGGAATTCGCAAAAAATCTCTCCTAGGCTCTCCGGGGGAGGGATTATCAGAGCAAGCCTGCATAAAGACGCGGGGAGAACTAGAGACACCGGACCTTCAACTCCCCCTCCCATCAACGGGGAAAACGAAACCTGTATTGCCAGCGCGGGGGGAGGGGCAAACAGAAAAAATCAAAACAATAGAGTGCCGGGGGGCGCAGGGGTTTCAATAGCCACCCGCCACGCCCAACAAACGGCAGGCCCAGAGTACAGTTTGAACTGCCTAGAGGCATCACTCAGGGGAAAACTGGTCTAGCAGGAGAAACCAGGACTAGCAGGAGAAACCAGGGGAATAGAGGCCAGGCCCTCGCGACTGGGAGGCTGGAGAAACTCCACCCGCTGCCCGCGAGACTGGGTGGCTGGAGTCCTCCCCCCCGGCCTTTGACTGACAGCACGACTGGGCAGCTAGAGATCGCCCGCCCACTAGCGACAGCCGGCCCGTTCGCCGCTGCGACTGGGCGGTCGGAGACCGCACGCCCGCTGGCTGCCCGTGGGACTGGGTGGCTGGAGTCCGCCCCCGCCTTTGACCCACTGCCCGACTGGGCCAGCTAGAGATTGCCCGCCTACCAGCAACAGCCGGCCCATTGCCCTTGCAACTGGGTGGCTGGAGACCGCAAGCCCTCCTGCGACAGCCGGCCCATTGCCCCTGCGTCTGGGTGGCTAGAGATCGCCCGCCCACCAGCGACAGCCGGCCCATTGCCCCTG
>NW_025999943.1:924883-929383 GCF_001458135.2 Marmota marmota marmota | reverse complement strand
ATTAAACAAAGACGAGTGGGGGGAGAGAAAGGGAGAGAGAAGGGAAAGCATATGGAAATGGTAGGAGACCCTCAATGTTACACAAAATTACATAGAAGAGGATGTGAGGGGAAAGGGGGGGGAAACAAGGGAGAGAATTGAACAACAGCAGATGAGGTAGAGAGGGATGATGGGAGGGGAGGGGAGGGGGGATAGTAGGGGAAAGGAAAGGTAGCAGAATACAACAGTCACTAATATGCCATTATGTAAAAATGTGAGTGTGTAACCAATGTGATTCTGCAATTTGTATTTGGGGTAAAAATGGGAGTTCATAACCCAATTGAGTCAAATGTATGAAAGATGATATATCATGAGCTTTGTAATGTTTTGAACAACCAATAATAAAAAAATATATATTTAGAGACCCTGAAATATCAATACAAAGACAAAGCAGAATTTGTTATATTTTAATATGAAAAATATATTTTTAAAGTGCTATTCTAGAAAATTCATAATTCCCTAAATTGAAGGAGGATAGGAATTATTGTCCTATAGAGCCCTCAGTGAGCTGATAATGTCATAAATCATTATCAGGTGTCATAAGCCATAAAATTTTCATGGTACCATGAGACTTTTCTGGGAAAATTACTGTTCATTTCACAAAAGCTTTACTTTATAGTTGTCATCTATGTAAAACCTTTGTCCCCCTTCCCTGTCCAATATCAACATTAAGTATATTTTACATATATGGTCACTTTATGGTCGTGTTGTTTATAGAATCCCATCAAAAGTATGTTTCAATGGAAAATATTTAGAGATTTTGGCCCATTTTATTTGTGTGTGTGTGTGTGTGTGTAATTCTGCTCAATGAAATGCATAATATGATTTATATCACAAAGAGATCTGTATGAATGCTGCAAAGAGAGATTGTACATTGAATAAGGTGGAAGTAAGTGTCCATTGTGCAAGTCTAAGAGGAAATAATGGTGTTTTGCACTCCCATGTAAAGGAAAAGGGTTAAGAAAAGGTAAAATCAATTTGATTAATTGGAGATATAGTTTGGCCATTGAGACCACAGATGAGATTAAAGAACAAATGAGTTACAAAGAAAAGGAAATTTTAAAAATCACTTTAGCCATAAATTGAATGGTGATGCTATTTAATTATGTAAAATTAATGAAAGATGCAAAAAAATCAGTAACTTGTGGTTGATTAAATTATGTTTTTAATGTATGTGCAAATGTGCCACAATAAAACTCACATTTCTTTTTAATTAATATGTGATAGTAGAAAAAAATATTTAAAAATTTATGGTTGACATATGTATTTTCATATATAAATACAGAAATCTTCTAGAAGTGAGATATAACAGGATTAATAATATATACACACTTTCATATTTTTTGGTAGTGACCTGCTCTAGAAATACACATACGGAAAGATGTTCATTATTGTTTGGATTGGAGGTGTTCCCCCCAAAAGTCCTGTATTAAAGCAGAAATATTCAGAGTAAAAAGATTAAGTTATGAGAGCTGAGACCTAATCACTCCATCCCAGTTTGAATAGAATAACTGGGTGAATGTTTGCAAGTGAAGTGTGGCTGGAGAAGGTGTATCATTGAAGGTGTTACCTGAAAGAGTACATCTAACTTGTGACGCTGTGTCTCTCTGCTTCCTGGTCATCTTGAATATAGCAGTGCTCTTCCATTGGCCCCTTTCCAACATGATGTTCTGCAAACCATGGACTGAATCTTTGGAACTATCAATCAAAATAAGCTTTTCCAACTTTAATTGTTTTTGTCAGGTATTTTGGTCACAGTGATAAAAAGCTGACACACACAGAAATTTGTTCTGACTAATCTGACCATGTGGCTCAGAAACCACATTGGAATTGGTTCACGGAAGTTTGGAAAAGTTTTGAGGTAAAGACTGGAGAAGACTTGGAATGCCATATGCAGAGCTTAGTGGCTAAGTCCAGTGAGAGTTCAAAAGACCAGAATGCTGATAGTACAGAATCAGCTCATAAGATTTCAGAGGAAAGTGAATGTTCTATTCAGAATGAACTAGAGGCCATTTGTGTTACATTCAGGCAAAGAATTTGTCTATATTTTTGCATATCCAGAAACTTTGTGTGAATCTGAATTTAAAAGGTGATGAACTAATTAATCTGGAAGAGGAAGCTTCTATGCAGCTCAGTACTCAGGCAGAGTCCCAGATTTTTCTAGATGGTTTCAGCCAGATGTATTGTGAGAATTGAGAGCAGAAAGCAAAGTGGAAGCATTTTAAAAACTAACAGTTTGGCCAAAAAAAGTGAGTATAACTGATCCAAGGAAGGTGGGAAGGTGTGGTTGTTGAAGATATTATAGCCATAAAATGGAGGCTAAGAACTTTGCACAGAGACAAAAGGAAAGATGACTTGAGGGCATGTCAGAAACTAGCAAGACAACACCCATTACTGGCTTAAGGATGTAAAAGTAAAATTGCCTTTGAGTGAGAGCATGGAGGTCCACTGTTTGCATAGGGAGGCCTAGGAAATTTTTTCACCGTGTTCAACCACCAGGATACTCTGAGGCCACTGCAACTCCAATCCTAGAAGGCCCACCTACTTCTTGAGCTGGCAGTTGTCTTTGGCATCTTCCACATGATGCTGGTTCTGCAGGAATGTAAGATATTGGAGTTAGAGAGTTAGGGAGACTTCCATTAAGATTTTAAAGGAATTCTTGGAAGGCCACACAAAGTATAGCAGGGTCACAATTCCTTTGGGCTGCCCCAGAGAAGCTGATGCATCAAGCTGTGAAGGTAAAGCCAAAGCTGATTTGGAGACCTCAGAAATTAAGAAATGCCAGTAATGTGACCTGTGTGCTGAGGGAAATTGCTGGGTACTGAGAAACCTAGCCTCAGAGAGAGGCCATGAACACTGCAACTGGAATGGCCAAATAGAGGGGGCGGGAGGTGCCCAAACCCTTTGGTGAACCCAGCCACATGTTCTAAATGCTGTATTTAGAGTTATGGGATACTTTTACCCAGTTTATATTTGGTCTTGATTTAGCCCCATCTCTTCTTTCTATACTCCTATTCCTTCATTTTGAGATACCCCCTTTTTGTATACTCTATACCATAGAATATATGTAACTTGCTTTCGATTATTAGAGTGCCTATAGTCAAGAGTTTTCCTTGAATCTCAGAAGAGAATTTGGACTTGGATTTTTAGACAATGCTGGAATTATTACAATTTATTGGACTCTTGAAAATGGAAATGGAATAAATGCATTTTGTCTTGTGAGATAAGCATGAAGTTTTGGGGACAAGGGGAGGAATGCAATGGTTTGTGTATCAAGTGTCTTCCTAAATCTCCTGTGCTAATACAGGAATATTCAGAAGTCAGACTATTAGATTGTAATAATTATAACCTAACCAGTCCATCTTAGTTTGAATGGACTAACCAAGGGTAACTGTACACACAAGGGGTGTGGACAGAGGAGGAAAGACTCTAAAAGCATGTACTGGAAGGATTCATCTTTCCTATGGCCCCTGTCTTTCCTCTCTCTGCTTCCTGGGCACCATGAATGGAGCAATACTCTTCTACCACTGCCTTCTCACCATGATGTTTTGCCTCATCTTGGGCCCAAAGGATTTAGCTGGCCACATACTGAAACTCCAAAATTGTGAATCAAAATTAACTTCTCCTTCTGTAATTTATTCTTGTAACGTATTTTGGAAACAGTGAAGAAAAACTAATTAACACAATGGCATTTAATGTTGTGGGACTAATGAGATCATCTAACAAGTGGGTGTAGATAGAGAAGAGAAGGTTATGAAGACTGACCCATGAACTCTCAAATAATTAAGTATGAGGAAGAAAATCCAACAAGATGAAGATGAATAGCCAGTGGAGTGGGTGAAAACTAAGATTGGGGTTTTTTAAAGGGTAAGTAATACATATCAAGAAATTTCTAAGTCATGAAGATAATGAATGAGAATTGACTATATAATATAACAAGATTCAGGTAACTGGTGAGTTTAACAAATATAATTTCAAAATTTATGGGAACAATAGTCTGAATTTTCTCAGCATGTGTAAGAGAGGGAATGATCAGCTATACAACAGAAACAATGATCAAAGATCAATACGTCAAGAAGATTTGTTAGGAAGGAAGAGAGTGGAGAACTATGACAGTGATTGGAAAGGATTAGGAGTATATTGAATTTTTGAGTTGGAATTTCTGTAATTTTGCTTAGTTTTGGGTGACAGTATGCTTGTAAAAAGTTGTAATGATAATGATTACGGAGAGACATTGTTTTAGTCACCCTTGCATTGCCATCACCAAAAGAACTGACAAGAACAACTTAGAAGAAAAGATTATTTTGGCATATGGTTTAAGGGGTTCAGATGACTCCACAGGTCTCCCAGAACATCATGGCAGAAGAAAGCATCTCAGGACTTGGCAACCAGGAAGGGGAGAGAGAAAGAGAGAGAGAGAGAGAGAGAGAGAGAGAGAGAGAGAGAGAGAGAGAGAGAGAG